>NW_027489131.1:0-96203 GCF_050948215.1 Halictus rubicundus | reverse complement strand
AACCTCCTGAGAAGTTCCTCTGCGTTTAATGGCAGTTCGTCAAATCGTTCTCGTATGACGTCTTGCTGACTCGGCCTTTGACGAGTGTGCGTGGATACACACAAAGGTCCGAGCCAGTGTCGACGAGGTATTCGGTCTTCGTCACTTTGTCCGTGACGAAGAGGCGGCAGGTGGATGTTCCGTCACTGGCTGCCGCGGTCAGTGTCGGAGGGACTCGTTTCCCGCATACGAACACGGCTGGCGGCATTTGGTGGACTCCTTCCCAAACCTCTGGTGGTACCAGCAGACGTTCTCCGTCTTACGCGATGACCTGGACGAAGACCGACTCCGTCTGGGCGTCCTGCTTCCCTTGTGACTGCAAGGTCGGGATGTTTCGGCGATTCGAAGCTCCAGTTTCTCCAGTCGGTCGATCAGGAGCTCTGCCAGGCGGTCGGACTGCGTTGGGGCCGACGTGCTGGCTACCTGGGCTGGCTGCACCTCCGCGTGGATCTGGTCGGCTATCTCGGCTAGCTTGCTTAATGGCAGGTCTGACTGAGCCGAGACGATGGCTCTGGTCACGTTGGGTAGTCTACCTGACCACAGGGTCCGCAGGAATGTATTGTATAATTTCATTATACTGTTATTGCCTTCTTATTTTCCATATTGTTCACCTGAAGGAACAGGATTATGTAAGGCGGGTGCCTTGGAATAAATGTTCAAAATCAGGCGTACGTGACTGAGTCGTTTATTTACAAATAGAATGATGTCGCGAGAGCGTCCGAGGTGGTTCAACTAAACTCACGATTCACTTGACTCGCGATTGAACTCGGTCTGCGGTTTTTACAGCGACCGGACTGCGACCCGACTCTAAGTGACTCGGCGGAGAATCGGCTGTGACTTCTTCGTGACTTCCCTCTCGCGTCGGTAGTCTCTGCCTTATATTCTCAAAAATGCTTGTCGGCTGATTGGTGGAAGTCCTTGCGGGGAACTTCCACCAATCCGTGCATTTTACATAACACGCCCACGTTCCACGCCTCTCGTGCGTGAGAAGGGTGAGCGTGTCGTTCTGTTAAAAATCTAATTTTGGTGATGCAGCGGGGTGTCTTCCGGGCCCGTGCTAAGTGCGGTACGTGACTGCTGGCTTACGTCAATGGGCCCAGCTTTCCCGGGTGATAGAAACCAGGCACGCGTCGCTGGGACACTCTAGGCTGGAGACCCTTAGACTACCCAAAATTTATGGCGTCCACTTGCGCTATTGAGTTCGTCGCTAGGAACTACAAGGACACATCTGTCCGCTAAGTGGCCAAAAACGTTAAAGACGTTTTCTCACAAATAGCGTCTTATGTTGTGCAAACCATAAATCTTTCTTGGCGCTGGTGCGCTGAAGATTTCTCTTCCGGCGCCCAGCTAGCCGCTACAATTGTAATCATTATTTTATAATCGATAGTTTATAGGTGTAATTAATTAATTTGGACTTTCGGTCCACGCGGCGCGTACGTCCGTCGTATGACTCGGGGATTCGCGCGTCGCGGTTAACGGCCCTCACCCACGCTGCTCGGTTACGACGCTATCGTTGGCGCTGAACGTTGACCTTGGTCGACGTCGGTCTCGGTCGTATTAACTATTTTCAAGACCGCTTTACCGTCGTTTAATGGCAGTTCGTCAAATCGTTCTAGCTCAATCTTGACCTCTTTGATCAATTTCTTATGTGACTCGTTGCACGAGTCACTTGAGCGTTTGTTCTTTCTTTTCCTGCTTTTGGGAAAATCCCATTTGAATTCTTCTGGACCTAGGTCCGGGTATGAATCGTCTGTGTAATTGTCCGATTCGTCATCCCAGACAGTAGCTATGTCCCCGCCTGTCTGGGTCGTTTCTTTTTCCACCTTCGCCTTTCCTTCTACTTCCTTTTTCTTTGTTCCTCCTGCCTTCTTCGATCTTAATTTGGCTTTTTTGAGTTTATTCATATTTGTTCCCACGAATTGGGACGAAGGACGGTCGCTCCCCGGGTTACGCCCTTTCCGGGGAGAAGGCTTTTACTATCAGGATTTCGCCTGGTGTCCTGAAGTTAGTCGCTAATGGCCGGTGGACCCACCGACCGCCCGTGTCAGACACGGGACCTCTTTCACCGCGATCTTCAGCTTAGAGGTTAAGGGTTTGTTCAAGGGGTTCGCCTCCCCGTTGGGCCGACCGGTTAAGGTAAGCCCCCCGTTTCTCCCGTTCTGCAACATTTCACCGGATGTATCCGGCGGGTCGTCGCGGCAGAGGGGAGTCTTCCGGGTGAGAGCCGCGGTTATCGCAAGCGATAACTCACGCAGGAGCTCTCTTACCAGAGCCCCGTTAGTCACTCGAAGGTGTCTACAGGTCCTACCACGTGAAGGAGGGGTTGATGCGTCAGGGTTATACCATGATATAAGTCCCTGACGCTTATAAGACCCGAGGGATACACACAGCCGTTTTCAATGATGTGTGGTATCACGTATAATTAATTATTTATTTAAGGAACAGAAAAGAAATAGACTTAAGTGTACAATAGTTGCGCGCTTAGTTACTAACCGTTAATCTAAACTACACGATGACAACTATACAACTTCAACCCTCAACTTCTTACAACTTACTCTACAACTTTCGGACAACGACCACGACTCTCAGACAACGACTACGACTGACTCCTCCCTCATCTAGCAAGACTCGGTTCATCCCCACGCTCGCCCCTGCCGGAGTTTTCACCATGCCCAAATATGGGCATGAACATCGTCAATGGGCCGAAGGCCCATCGTCGCTCGCAATCCAACGCTGGTCAATGTCGCTTTCCCTTTTTATGGCCTTTTTCCGGCCTTCGCTGCATGCCTGTCCTAAAGTGTCCCTAAAGTCTACCTAAAGTCTATATCTTAAAACTATGTAGCGGGTGCCCGCATATTCCCGATACCACATTATGTCTATCATATTATGTTACGTCCCGCGGGTCGCGAACGTGATTTTAAAAGGGTCGCGGATCCCAACGCGGAATAAAGACGTAAGCTGTACTGACTTTCGGTCCACGCGGCGCGCACGTCCGTCGTATGACTCGGGGATTCGCGCGTCGCGGTTAACGGCCCTCACCTACGCTGCTCGGTTACGACGCTATCGTTGGCGCTGAACGTTGACCTTGGTCGACGTCGGTCTCGGTCGTATTAACTATTTTCAAGACCGCTTTACCGTCGGAGATCCGTGTAATGCAATGAGGAACTGATACTCCGGGTGATAACTCCTGCCGCGCGATGTAGCCGCACTCGAGCCCGGTAGCTGTCATTGCTACATTACGCCGACGTGCGTGCTTTTAATGAAATTCGACCCGTTGAGACAAAGGGGAGTCGGTTCCCGCACCAGGTCATGGCGTTGTCCGCGTACGAGATGACCGCTTCTTCGCGTAGAAAAACAGATCCGACCAATCCGTCGGTCGGAATGGGGAAAGTATCGGGAACGACTTGGAAATCGATAATTTTATTGAGGCAAGTTAGGCGTGCTACGCCGAGAGAAGTGGTAGTTACTTCGCCGATACCTTCTATAATAACGCGTCTCGCCGTGTCGACTAAAATGCTCGGATCTAAGAATGATAATTTAATAATGTTCGTGCAGGCCCCTGTATCTACGAGAAGGTCTGCCGTACATTTTAATTCTGGAATATCGAGTTTAATAATTAATACATCATCGCCCGAGCGGACTGTTACTCTTGCGATTCTTCGGACTGGTTCGTCTCCGGCTGTGACGAGTTGCGCGGATTGCCTGGCCCGATTGACTTGCCTCCCGTCGGCGATTCGGGGCGGACGGGAGGGTCGAGCCGTTTCCCGATTGTTCGCGGATTCGGTTATTATATTCACGCTTGCGGCACTCGTGAATGTCATGTCCCGGGGTTTTGCAATAGTTACATAATTTCGCAGGTGGCCGCTACTTAATACGCAGGTGGCCACTACGTAATATATTGATCACTTGCGTAGGTGTTTGTTTTGTCATAGAGAACGCTTCAAGCTGTTCAATTTTTAATTTAAAAAGTCATGAATTATAATTTAATACATCAATTGACATAACGCTTCACAAATTACATATTTCTTGTATAAGTTTAAAAACATTATAGGGGCTGCACGAACCTCCTTCGCTCGGGGTCCGTGTGGGGGGATCGTGACGCAACCGGGTATCGCGGTGGGGCTCGCTAGCACCCGATGACGTACTGCCAAGCGTCTTGGCGCGCTCGCGGATGGAAATGATGGCAATGTCTACGGATGACGATAGTAATAACTTATAAATAACTTATCTTCTTCTTTAATCTATGATGCGTCGCGGTTGACGTCATCAACAACACGTCGGTCGTCCGACGTGACAATTATCGATCCGGCTTAAGCTCTATTATGAATAGTCTGCGACGACTTCTCAGAGTGAGCCGAGTCTTGTTTAATCGTATTTTGTACGTATTTAATCGGGTTGTGTATTGATAGACGTTGCAGGCGGAACTCGTTATTCACCTGACGCTGATTCGTATAAAGTGTGCACACTGTAGTCCGCACACTTCCATATTATTCACCATTGTAATCATTATTTTATAATCGATAGTTTATAGGTGTAATTAATTAATTTGGAACTTATTGCGATATTTATAAAATAATGATTATTCAACAAAATATATTCTGTAATAGTTATTGTAGAAAATTCTACTTCGAAGCGATCGTGCACGCTCCGTGGTTTCGCTTTTTCTCGGAATGAAGAACACTCTTTCGGTGGCGTGGTGTTTATTGACTGGTTGCTATGCAATTGTACAGAGATTGTTTTATGTTAATTCGCAATGTGTTCGTCTAAAGTAACTAACTTCCGCACGGACCTCCCCACTTCATGACCAGGTCTTGGTTCACCTGTTTATGACGTAGCGTCGATGACGTCGAGCCATCGGCTACGTGCATACACTCGAAGGAACGCATGTCTCCTCGGGTCATAGACTACGCTACGCTGTGATGACGCCTCAGAGTGAGCCGAATCTTGGTTAATCGTATTTTGTCTGTATTTGATCGGGTTGTGTATTGATAGGCGTTACAGGCGGAACTCGTTCTTCACCTGACGCCGATTCGTATACAGTGTGCACACTGTAGGTGGAACGTGATCTTCACCTTATTGTTTATATAAATGTTTGTATAAGCTAGGTGGAACATGATCTTCACCATATGCTTGTTCGCATGAATATATGTTGTAGGCGGGACGCGGTCTTCGCCTGGTTTGGCTGTTAGGCCCGTTCGAATCGTTTTAGAATTTGTTGTGGTCTCACTCTGAGGTGTCGCGACGCGACATACTCCCCCCGTTGAGAGGGTACGATCAACTGTTGCGCTTTTAATCGTGACTCAGAAGTGTACAATGTCTATATGGAGTCGGTGGTATATGTACTGAGTAAGTCGGTAATTTGCTAACGATTGAGCTCGATATTTGTGTTTTACGAAACGCCCGTGGAGAGTTCATTCGGAAGGTAACGGACACATGATTTGTGTGGTCCGTTTGAATTCCCCGTTTGCTGTTTTCACCGTAGCTGCTCGCGCTACTCCGTCCTCACCCGGATGTAGGGCCGTGATCCTGCCTAATGCCCATTGCGAACAGGGTTGATTTCTGTCCTTGAGCAGCACGACGGTACCGACCTCGATGTTTGGGCCGTCCTTAGCCCATTTTTGCCGTTTTTGCAGTTCATTCAAGTACTCTTTGTTCCAGCGTGTCCAGAAGTCTTGGCGGACCTTCGTAATGTGTTGCCAGGTGGATAGGCGATGTGCTGGAACTTGTAACAAGTTACCCTCGGGAAGGGTGGTTAATGCTTTCCCAATTAAAAAATGCGCTGGCGTAAGTGCGGTCAAATCGTTCGGGTCGGAGGATAATGGTGTTATGGGTCGGGAATTCAGGATGCCCTCAATCTCTATGCAGAGCGTATTGAGCTCTTCGAAGGTAAAAAGTGAATCGCCGACAACCCGCCGAAGGTGATGTTTAAACAATTTCACCATCGATTCCCACAAACCGCCGAAATGGGGGGCCGCTGGTGGATTAAAATGCCACGTGATCCGACGGTCACTGGCAAATCTTTGAACGCGTTCTCGGTGCGTATCCGATTGGAGCAATGCGTATAATTCCCTTAGTTGACTACTCGCGCCCACAAAATTTGTGCCGTTATCTGAGAATATATGAGCAGGTAACCCCCGTCGCGCCGCGAACCGTCGCAAAGCTGCGAGGAACCCCTCGGTTGACAGGTCGCTAACGATTTCTAAATGTATCGCCTTCACGGCCATACACACAAACACGCACACGTACGTTTTAATTCGCGTTCTGTTTCGATGCTTGCGTTCCTTTATGAAAAAGGGTCCGCAGAAATCCACGCCGGTGTTTTCGAAGGGTGTCGCCTCGCGTATTCGAACCGCCGGTAGATTGCCCATTCTATATTCGGTGCTAGTTGCGTTGAAACGGAAACACCGTGTGCACGAACGTATTATCTGACGTACTTGGTTGCGTCCGTCAAGTAACCAAAATCTTTGCCGGAGTATGTGTAAAGTGGTTTGTATGCCCGTGTGATGGTGTTTCTCGCGCGTTTCCCGGATGATTAGGTCGGTTAGCCGATGCCGACTCGGTAGCAAGATCGGATGTTTTTGATCGTAGGGCAGATCTGATTTTTGCAGGCGCCCACCAACCCGCAGTACAGCGTCTTCGTCCAGGAACGGATTGAGGCTCGCGATTCGGCATTTCGATGTCGTATTTTTGGCTTGTAGACACTTAATTTCGTTTCCGAATTGCGATGTCTGCACATTTCGGATAATTCGAGTCTCGGCCAATTGAATTTCTTGGGCGCTCAGCGAACCGCCGCGTGGACCACGTGGCCGGAACCGTAAACAATATGCGATTACCCTTTGTAATGTGGTATATGACGAGCAACGCGTGAATAAATCGATCGTGTTCGTGTTCGCGACGAAACAAGTGACCGCCTTGAGATCGGGAATCTCGATGTTTTGCAGCACTTCGTCGGGCCATTCGTCCGCGTTTTTAATCAGCCACGACGGACCGACGACCCATGCACGATTCTGTAGAAACGCGTGTGGTAATTGGCCTCGGGATAATGCGTCTGCCGGATTGTACTCTGAGCGGACGTGTCGCCAGGTATGATCACCGGTAATTGATTGAATTTCCGCGACTCGCGTGGCCGCATACATTTTTAGTCGATGCGGTGCCGTTCGAATCCAATGTAGAACCACGGTCGAGTCGGACCAAAATACCACCTTATCAGGTGAGATATCAAGCGCGTCGCTCGCCTCGCGGTATAGCCGGGTCAACAATAACGCGCCGCATAATTCTAATCGTGGAATGGTCACCGTCTTGAGCGGCGCGACTCGCGATTTAGCGCACAATAAATGACACTGGACAATCCCGTCCTTCCCGGTCGACCGCACGTATAAACATGCACCATATCCAATGGTGCTCGCGTCGCAAAATCCGTGTATTTCGATATTTCGAGGTTGATCCGTTAAAACTCTTCGGTGAAATGCGACTGCTCGGAGTAGCTCTAATTGCTGCGTGAACTGCGTCCATTCCGAGTGAATAGACTGCGGAACAGATTCGTCCCACGCGATTCCTGACCGCCATACGTCCTGCATAATCTTTTTTGCGTGTAACACGACCGGACCCAACAAACCCAAAGGATCGAAGATCCTCGCTATTTCGGAGAGGATAGATCGCTTCGTCGCCTTGCTTCCGACGGCGTCCGTACAGGTAGTGTAACATATCTCGTCCGTGTTCGTTTTCCACGAAATGCCTAACGTTTTCAGTGATCGGTCAATATTCACTATGAAGTTTGCGCGCAGTTCATTATCCGTGAGATCATCCAAAATGTCCCGGTTGTTCGATGCCCATTGTCGGATCGAAAAACCGCCGCGACTCAGGGCGCCCGTCACCTCTCTCCGTATCGCGCGAGCTTCGTCGATGGTATCAGCGCCGGATAGAAGATCGTCAACGTATAGGTGTGATTTTAGTATCTTAGCGGCTCTCGCATACGACTCTCGTTCGTCGTCGGCTAGTTGATGCACGGTTCGGATCGCGAGGAACGGTGACGATGAAACGCCGAATGTGAGCGTATTTAATTGGTACGTTTCAATTTTTTCGTTCCGGCGCCATAATATTTTTTGGTACGGCCGATCGTCTTCGTGCAAGAGTACCTGACGATACATCTTTTCGATATCTGCCGTTAGCACATATTTGTACGTGCGGAAACGAATTAGATGCGCGAATAACTTCGGTTGTATAGTGGGTCCGACCAGAAGAATGTCATTTAGTGACGCGCCGGACGTTGTTTTCGCAGACGCATCGAATACCACGCGAACTTTGGTGGTGCTACTAGCTTCTTTCACTACCGCGTGATGGGGCATATAGAATCCCTCGTCACCGGGAGCCTCCATCAAAGACATATGGCCTAAAGCTAAGTACTCGTCGAGAACGCGCTGATACTCGTCTCGCAATACGTTGTTCGCGTTTAATTTGCGTTCAAGGGATAGCAGTCGCTTGACCGCGCCGTTTCGCGAATTGCCGAGCCGTTCGCGGGTTCCGCGAAATGGTAAACGTACCGTGTACCGACCGGACGGATCGCGACTAACGTTCCTTTGAAAATGCATTTCGCACGCGACTTCTTCCTCCGACCGCAGTCCTTCCGTTTCGACTTCTTCTATCTGCCAAAACTTGTCGAGTTGCGTTTCCAGCGTCGACAAGTGGCACGCGGCTCTTGTTGCTTGTTGTTGCGCAACGCCACCAGTCACGACCCAACCCAATCGCGTTTTCTGTAAGTACAAATCTTGTCCTTCGCGCGAGAGGTTAATTTGACCAACCTGGAATAGCGAAACTGTCGCTCCAGCACCGATCAACAAATCTACTGGACGCGGCAGATGGAATTCAGCGTCCGCTAGGCGGATGTTACGCGGAATTGTCATTGAGTCGCGTGGAAATACCTCCGATGGAACCAGATCAGTGATATTCGGGATACTGAGACACGTCAATTCTTTTTCAAACCCGTCGAAGGTCGATCGTACTTGTAATTTAACCGGGCCCTTCGACACTGTGTGCGTGCCGTTTAACGTACCGATGGGAAACGATTGCGCGGTTACCCGTATACCTAATCGCCGTATGAGCGCCTCAGTGACAAAATTGGCCGTTGCGCAGGTATCTAATATGGCTCGGGCTCTTACCGATCGGTTTTTACTAATGATTTCCACTATGGCGCTCATTATCAACTGCGGTGACGCCGTAGGAAGTACGGTCGCGAGACTAATCGTCAGCTCCCTGCTCGGTAAGGGTAGTCATGCTGACTTTCCGGCGTCCGCATTGTCAATCGCGGGTTTTGAGGTATCGGTTCTGCTCGAGCTCGCAAATTCGAAGTTGTGTAATAATGTATTGTGCCGTCTTTGACAGATTGTACAACTCGAATACCGGCATGGAGCGTCGCGATGGGAACGTAGGCAGTTGAAGCAAACTTTCGCGGTTTTTACGAGCTCGATGCGCTTCGGGACGGTTAAGCGCTTAAATGCGGCGCACGTGAAGAGGGGATGACAGCTAATCTTACACGCGACGCACTTGCGTTCTTGGGTGACGAATGCGCGATTCAGCGGACGTATGCGTCGCCGTTTGTGAGCGCGGTCGTCTCTCTCGCGCTCGCGGTCTCGATCGCTAGATCGCATCTTGTCTGTGCGCGATACACAAACCGCGGTTTTGTACAAAAATTCGAGCATTTCATCCAAGCTCGGATATTCCTGTCGGCTTAAGCCTGCCTGCCACTTCTCGTACGTGATTTTAGGTAGTTTGCTCTCGAGTAAGTGAACGACGGTTTGTGTGCAAACCGGTGTTCCCAGCGCGTGTAGCGACGCAAAGTGCTGTTGAGCGTCGTCGGCTAACCGCGTCAGGCCGATCGTGGATTCCTTATCGAGTGTCGGCATGTCGAATAGCATGGACATATGCCGCGATACCAGAAGGCGTTTGTTTTCGTACGCTCTTTCCAGAAGATCCCATGCCTTCGCGTAATTGATCCCGTCGACGTCAAAGAGCCGAATTTTGTTTGCCGCTTCCTGTACTAACGCGGACCGGAGGTATTGTAATTTCGCCACGTCGTCTAGTTCACTGCGTGAACCGATCATGCTGTTAAATGCGTTTTTAAACGACAACCAACTTTCATAACGACCGTCGAAAGTCGGCAATGAGGCATCGGGTAATTTAACGGGGCGACTTTTCGCACCGTCTGTGCTTCTGCCGTCGTTTGCAGAGTCGGTATCTGCGCGCGAGATGTCTGGGCGATTTAAAATGTTCTCGGCCCGGCCCGCGAGATCATAGAAACGGGTCGTAATCTCCGCGAAGATGTTGTCACGTAATAATAACTCGATTGTTAATAAAAATAAGCAGATGCTAGACTGTTGTCCAGCATTGACTCTCTTTATTCAGTATTACATAAATAAACCGACAGTATTTCGATCCGCGTACTTTTGTGGTTCCTTAGCGACTGATAATCCGTATCCGTTCTCTTGTATTTATAAGATGTTGTTATCAATCGGGCAAATTCCGGGCAACGGTCGATCCTTTGTGGCTCAAAGATTAGGGGTGATGTCATCCGTTCTCCTGTGTTTGTCCTATGTTGTTATCAACTGGACGTAGTCCAGTCAACAGTCGATCCTTTGTGTTCAAAAATTAGGGGTGACGTCATCTGCGATAATTTACAGAAATTTGGGCGTTACACTCCCCCCAACTTAGATTGAAGTTAGTCCTCTAACCTGGATAGTTCCGGAGGATGGACTTGTGGAATTTGACTGTTCTTGGCTGGAACAGGATCTCTGGTTCCGGCGATGGTTGTGATTGCCGTTGGTTATTCACCAATGTGGCTAAATCTGTGTACATGTTTAACAACGGTGCGGTAGCGCCCGGTGCTGGCGTTTCTACATTATTTTCTATATGAGTCGTCTTCGACTTACAACTGAGAATATGAATACAGAGTTTCGATGGAAGAAAGGATTTGATACAGTTAAAAATACCCGTTTTGTCTAGTCCCCAAATGACTAGGGCGGTTAATGCTGCGTAGCCGGCAATCTGCAGTGTGGACAGTCCCCACGACTTTACAGATTCGATTCGATGTTCGAATTGGAGTCTGTTAATTTCTTGCTCGATATCATCTAATGTACTGTGGTAACAGTTTAAGTTGTTTAATACTTTTGGTGTCTTGTCTAACTTTTGCAAGATTGATATGTAATCGCTACTATTCGGCGTTCGAATTTCTTTGTGCCTGGTTTCGTATGATACGCTAAAACGCGTTTGTCCTATTCGCATATAATTGTTATTATATAATAATTCGCAAGATGTGTTGGATTTTAATAAACTAGGTTGTCGTAAATACACAATACTGTGTTGCGTTCCGCATATGGTGTTAATTTCTATGGGTTTCTCTGGAATAGCTATATACTGATTCTGTTCTTTTAATGGCATAAAAGTAATATCGTCTATTTTCAAAATTACAATTTGGCATGAAAGGATTTGATTATTGAAATTAATGAGCTCTGTGGTACAATCGTGTCGTGTGTTTCTGTTGTGGATTGGTTGAGTCTGTTTACACATGGTTATACCGGTTTTTGTTTTGCAATGTGTATTCAAATATTCTTGCTCCACGTTAATATAATTTAACCCTGAAATCAAATAAATTTGGTGTTCCACGAGTGGGATCATAAATACATTGTTCTTCTTCGTTGGGATGGGGTAGATGCGGTCTATATCCCATTGCAACGTAGGTAGAATTGGTACTGAGATTTTGAAAAATAATTTGTTGTCCGTAATAAACAACTTTAATTCTGCAAGATCAAGTATGGTCTGGAAGTTCTCGTGAGTTGGTTTTAATGCCAAGTGTGTAGTTTCGTTTTCGAGTGTGCGTTTGTATGCGTCTAGAAATTCTTTTGGTTCTAAAATTTGTGGGCTAATGATTCCCTGTTTCGCTAGTGTGATGGTGGTAAGTAGTTCGTCGTATGAAAAGTGTAAATCCGCGATTGCTCCTTCTGTTCTAATGATCCAGTTACTCATGAGTGCGTCACGTTCGGCTTTAAGTGAATTTGCTCGTGCATCTAAAGTGAGTTGGTTTATGCGTTGTAAACTGTCGGAATCTAACATTTTACGGATGAGAGCGGTTTGATTACTGACTATCGTTTTCAATTTATTGTTCGCGTTGAAAAGTTTGTCTATGTTCGCGTTGACAGTGGTTAAGTCGTCTTCGTCTAACGTTCCGAATAATGATTTTGACAATTTGACCCTTTTTTATTACACATGCGATGTACCTATTGAAATAAATAAAGCAGCAATTTATTCAAGATTGCGTACGGTTTTTGTCCCACTATTGGCATATTCTCAAATTACGTAAAGTAAAACGATATAGTCCTAGAAAACAAGAATTTGCATGAAAGTGCACGCTGTAGTTATTAAAAATTCTTTTTTCTTACTTAGCATACAATTGTTAAAATATCGCAGAATCATTGCTTGCCGGCATTTTGAAAATTGTTCGAATTTTCTAGGTACCAAACCATAATGAAAATATATTGGAGATTACTTTGCGTGAGTTTGTTATGTTTGGGAGCCGGCAGAGTGGAAGGACTGCAAAGATGGGGTTCTCAGTTTGGAAAAGCTCCTCTCCTGGAGAGATTCTTCTGGAAGACGTTGGACTTCGCTTATCCGGACGAAGCGAGCAGACAAATGGCGATGATGAGGGGAGATTTTGTACCAGAAAACGCGCTACCCGTTGGCATCGAAATATGGCGAAATAAACTGTTTGTCACGGTGCCAAGATGGCGGAACGGTAAGCTCCAATTGAATATATCCCTTTATTTGCAACTACTCATGTATATACTAACTAATACGAATATCTAAATATTTTATTCGTTCGAATAATATTTAAAATATTATCATGTAGGACAGCTAAATTTTGTTCAAATTGTACACCTTCGAATGTAGTATTTGATCATATAACAAAACTTTGTAGAATGTACTTGAACAATAACAATTTGAATTGTTTTTTTAATGTTTCTTAGTAATTGTTAATCCATTTTTATACAGCCACGTGGAATACATAGGTATATCCAGTCGTTTTTAAACAATTCTTTTATCGCATTATACGGGAAACTGCTGTTAAGCATAACTACATCCATTTCCGTTTGAATTGCAATGGAATTAACTAACTTTTATCACCTTTTAACTCCGGAGAGAAAACCAGATAAAAATCTCGAGCAGAAAACCGGAAACTGACGCGAACACACTGTGTAAAATGTAGAGGATCAGTGTGGTCGGTGCAAGCCTCGAATCTAGTCTGGCTGGCTTCCGGTTTGCGACACAAAGTGCCGAAATCCGCGCGAGAGCGATTACAATACAGGACTTCTATTTCTCTTTACCTCCGCCTTCGCATCGACTTAAATCTAGAAGGGAACTCGCGAATGAATGAGTCTTATTCACTTTTATATTCTCGTATTTCCGATTTTTTTTCTTCTCGGTACTCTAAGTTCATCATAAGCGATGGCGCGCGCCAAGTCATTGTGCATGGAGAAAATCTTGAAATCTTAACTCAAACTCAAAATTAGTTCGCAAATTTTGATTAATTCTCCATTGGAAACTCCCATTTCAAAACTGAAAATATTCGATCAAAATCGCGAATAGGATTAGCGGAAGAATAATTTAACCCTTTGCACTCGGCGCTATTTTCATTTTATTCATACGAAACCGATCCGATTTCCACATATAGTATTTAAATGTTTAGTGATCTACTAAATACAAATTTTGTAATGTAACAAATATTTTGTAATATTTTTTGTAATTTCCTTGAAATAATGCCATAACAATTTCTAGTGGTGCTTCAGAGTCACCACTCGAGTGCTAAGGGTTAAGAGTATTCTCAAGAAATTGTCGATAATCGTACCGTGATAATTTGGTTAAAAAAAAAAATTAGAAATTGATATTCATCTCGAATCAGAGATTCACTTACGCAGTGCAGTTTCAATGTAAATTATTTTTACGTGTCAAACAAATGTCCCCCCTCTCTCTCGAACGAACGAACGAACGAACGATTTCCACCTCGCTTCCGTTGGTTCTTTTTCACGTTTTTCTCCTTGTTCCGGTTCCGATCTTCCCAGCAGTCCCTCTGAAAGTTCTCGAAACGCGTCGAAGCCCGCGGAGGTCGGCATTGTTTTTACAAGGTTTTATTTGTCCGCGGCTTTGTTCGGCCGACTCTTTCTTCCGACGTCAGCTTCTCCCCAGGCAGAGGATATGAAATATTAAGAGAGAAAAGAAGAAAGAGGTTCCTGTCACACCGTCCGAGCAGAATGAATTCGGAACGTTCAATGACTTCCTTCCTGAGCCCGGGAAGCGAATTGTTTTAGAATTCGGCACGCAATCAAAGCAAAAAAAAAAAACAACAACTCGATCCGAGCTTGTCTGACCTCCGAATGCCATTATCCTGGTCTCCAAAGACCTTTCTGCTCACTGCGGAACATGTTAAACACCATGGTCCATCGATTCCATCATTAAAGATTTGCTCATTCTTAAGCCCACCCTAACATTTTCTGTTCGCTGAAAAATCGGATCTGCACGTTGATCGCACGCGACTAACGTGTTGACCAATTTTTCCCATCCTTATCTCCAGTGTTGACCTTTCTTTAGGTCATTTGTGTCTGTGACTAAATATTTTTTATAGATCTAAATATATTGTAGAATTCGGCACGCACTCAAAGCAAAAGCTAACTCGGAATGACCTCCGAATTATCCTGATCTCCAAAGACCTTTCTGCTCTCTGCGGAACATGTTAAACCATGGTCCATCGAGCTCATTCTTTCTGAGCCCACCCTAACGTTTTCTGTGCGCTGAAAAATCGAAGCGATCTACACGTTGATCGCATGAGACTAACGCGTCGATTAAACTTTTCTCATCGTTATCTCCAATTTTTGATCTTGCAACCTTCCCGTTGACCTTTCCGGAGACTATCTGAATATGTGCCTTTCAAAACTTTGCTTCTATTGTCGGGCATACATGTTTCCGATAAAATCGAGTTGCGTGTGCCAGAGTTTCGATAACGTTCCGAACGCGATCACGCTATTCTAGGATTGGTTGGCGTGCAAATATTCGTTCATAATTTAGGACGTTCGGAATGCAGTTCAGTGACGTGTGGTACTAACTATTGTAGGTATTCCGGCGACTTTGAATTATATATCGCTTGACACAAATCGGGGAGGATCGCCTAGGCTCACGCCTTATCCAAACTGGGCGCAAAACAAAGCTGGAGCGTGCGGCACTGGCATGACCACTGCTTACAGGTCAGTGTGATGCAAAACTGTATAATAAACTATAATGAACAATGAACCGTTGAAGTACAAAAATCACTAATAAGCAATGAAACTTAATGTACATTCATATTGTACATGAACATTTAACACATTCGCACCGGATGACACATGCGTTTTTAAAATCCTCGTACTTCCGTCTGAAAATGAACAGATAAAACGTAAATGATTCGATTTATTTTGAGATATGATGGACGTTTTAACAGTTAGACATATGAACCGGTTAAAGAATTGAAACATATACATATAGTCTATCTTTTTCGAACCCAATGTTACCACCTTTCTTCGTTCGTTGTTACTGCAAAATATCACGTCAGTTTTATCATTATAGAATACACGCAGACGCGTGCGACAGATTGTGGGTCCTAGATACTGGTACTATAGGCATCGGGAACACAACGGTGCAAGCCTGCCCTTATACCCTGAATGTTTTCGATTTGACAACGGACAAAATCTTAAGGCAATACAGACTGAGACCCGAAGACATCAACATGGTATCTCTTTCTTGAACGTTATTAATAATCATAGTTTTATCTCACTACGAAGAAAAATAATAATACTCGAGATGACTAAATCGATAATTTTATATACAGGGTGGCCCACATAACTCTGAACAGCTCAATATCTCGAAAACTATGCCATCGATTTTAAAGTTCTTAGTCTTAAATTGCATGGAACTGAAGGGCCTTTCTGACTACATAAACGTGAAGTGGCCTCCCTTCCCTTTTAACGGGGGAGGGGAGGTACCTTTATAATTTTAAATGGAACCCCCTATAAAACGTTACATATTTAGTTTCTACAGGAAAAAACAAGTCAATTTTGTCTGAAACATTTTTTTGTCAGATACTTCCACGATGAGATATAACAGTTTGAAGTTTCGAGTTGTAGGTGCTCGAGTCCTTTACTTATTCGTGAAGAAATAAAATGTACTTTAAATTAAATGTTCAAAATGTCCACCACGGGCTTGTAAACATTTATTTACTCGAAACATCAAAGTTGTTCTAACATTTTTTAACATTTCAGGAGTCACTGAAGCGCAAGCGTCACGTATTCTTTGTTTCATATCCTCTTTTCTCGTCGGTGGTTCAAACATAACTTTGTCCTTTACATATCCCCATAAGAAAAAATCTAATGGTGTTAGATCGGGGGATCGAGGAGGCCATTGACGAGGTCCCCCACGACCTATACATTTGTTCCCAAATTTTTCGTTCAAAAATTGCCTGGTGATGATTGCAAAATGTGGAGGAGCGCCGTCTTGTTGGAACCACATTTCTCTTCTAACGTGCAGTGGCACATCTTCCAAAAGCGCAGGCAAATGATTTTTTAAGAAATCACAATAACTTGCAGATGTTACAGTTTCTTGAAAAAAATAAGGTCCAATCACAAAATCTCCTATTAGGCCACACGAAACATTTAAAGACCATCGATGTTGAAAGGGAACACATCGCATCCAATTTGGGTTTTCCACGGCCCAATAATGCAGATTATGTCTATTTACATGCCCTGAATTCATAAAAGTGGCTTCATCGGAAAAAAGTATTTTGCACAAAAAGTCATTTTCCACAACACCCTGCAGCCACTCACAAAATCTTACGCGGTGATCGTAATCTGCTATCGAAAGCTCTTGTGATAAAACCATGTGATATGGATGATACTTTTGCCGTTTCAAAATTCGTTGACTTGATGAACGACTAATACGACATACGCTAAATGGTAAAGTGAACTTTTCTTTCTGTGGAAAAGTGACCTTTTTCATCTAGCGATCTGCGAAATTTAGTTTATAAGATTGTAAAATCGTCGTTGTAAGAAAGGGAGTCAGAAGGAAGCGTATTGAATTCCTTCTGGTCCTCGTGGTGAGACCTGGGCAATCGGTATTATTCTCTATTTGTAAGAACTTCTAGTAATCTTACGAGAATAATATCGAGCTAATAGCTGCACAATTATAATTTCCTATAACAATTTAAATTAAAATTTAAGACTTACTAGTTATAAAAACTAGTGTATGTAGAACTGCGTGTGAATTTACTTTGGGTTAGATTGGGATGGGCCAAGATGGGCCTTCAATGCTTCTCGGTGGCAACGGCATGGCTCTTCGTCCTGGAACATCTTCAGTTCCGCAGTGGTCGATCCAAGCTCGTGGTTCGAGTTGGCCCACTTGTCCAGCGGAAACCCTGCCGACTCCAGGATGTCGGTCAGCTGTCGACGGACTTCCCTCGCCTGCTGGACATTGTCTGCGCCGGACAAGATGTCGTCGACATAGGATTTGCGACGGAGAGCCCTTGCGCCAAGGGGGAATCGGCCTTCCTCATCCGACGCCAGTTGCTGCAACACCCTATGAGCGAGATACGGAGCAGGAGCGGTTCCATACGTTACGGTGGTCAACCTGAAATCAGATACCGCTTGTGCAGAGTCGTCTCTCCAGAGAATGCGCAGCCAATCTTGGTCGTCAGGATGGACTGAGATCTATCTGAACATCTTGACGATGTCCGTCGAGAATGCCACCCTGAAGAGGCGCCATGGTGTGATGATCGCCCAGAGGTCGCTCTGCAGCTTCGGTCCAGGCAACAACTCGTCGTTGAGGGACCGGCCTGCGATCGACGCAGCTGAGGCGTTGAAGACCACGCGGATCTTCTTCTTCCCATCAATCTCCTTCCATACTGCATGGTGCGGGATGTAGGAACCAGGATCTCGTTCCTGGAGAGGGGCATCTGCGAGGTCCATGTGCCCCAGGCGGCTGTACTCCCGCATGAAGGCCACGTAGTGGTTCCTGAGCTGCTAATCCCGTGCTCGTCTGGTCTCGGCGCTGAGGAGCATCCTGAATTCCCGTCGGTGGTCGCTCCTCCTCCCCTAAAAGGTAAACGATCAACATACCGACCGGTATGATCCCGAAACGTCGTGTCCTTGAACAGCTGTTCACATTTCAGGTCCTCCGGTGACAGCGGCTGAGACGACGGTACTTCCTCGATCTCCCAGAACCGTCGAAGATCGGGTAACGGCTCCTGGCAGCTCACGTGGTGGACACGGGTCTTCCTTACGGACGAGGTCTCCTCTCCAACGGGACCGATCAGCGTCCATCCAAACGGTGTTCGCACTGCGACTGATGTTCCGGCCGGTCCGACCTTTCGCTCCCGGAACAAAAGTCCGCAAACGTCGGCACCGAGAAGCACATCCACGTGCGCCGGGTTGGCAAATTCCGGATCGGCCAATGGCAGTCCTTGGATGTGGGACCAGTACTGCAGCACCACCTGCTTTGAGGGCGTGGGGGCGACCAAGGATTTGGTCACCAATGTCTCCAGATCCATCTGGAACCCAGGATCAATCGGGGAACGGAGGCTTACCTGGACTTCGGACCGAGCAGTCCCCACGGCGGTACCCTGGTAGCCCGTCAACGATACCCGCACCGCCCTTTTCCGCAGCCGTAGCGTTTGAGCGGCCCACTCGCTGAGGAAGGACGTCTCAGAGCCAGAATCAAGGAGGGCTCGTACCAGGAGAGTCTGGCCGTCTGGAGCCTCGAGCTGGACCTTTGCAGTGGCTAGAGGGATCCCCTGGTGAGTCTTCACAGCGTGGATGGCGGCTATCTCGACCGACTCCGAAGGTGTTCGATCCTCGACGACGTAGGCGTCGTGGATCGTCGTGTGGTGCTGCTGTCCGCAGACCCAGCACCGATTGGTAGAGGGGCATTGAGATAGTCGGTGTCCAGTCGCGAGGCACGAAAGACAGAGCCCTTTGGACACGACCAAGTCACGACGTTTCTCAGCCGATAACCCTTTATAACGCTTGCAGGATCCCATGGCGTGGTTTCCCGAGCAGAGTGAGCACGTGCGACCGCCCTTCCCCTTCGACTTCGTTTCCTCCACCTTGACGGCCAGCAGGTGACGGCTGACTGAGGCAGACCCACCACGACTGGAGAAACTGTCCGATTTCGAGGGTTGAGGCGACTCTAACCTTCGCATGGACGTGAGAGCGGTTCTCCAGGAAGTCTTCCAGCGCCTGAAATTCCGGTACGGCGGTAGGATCGACGAGGGTGGCCTCCCACGCTAACCGAGTCGTCTCGTCCAGCTTCTCCGTTGGCAGGAAAACGAACCATTCGTCCCACTCCTCAACGGGCTTTCCAAGTGCCTCGAATGACTGCTGTATCTGTCGAAAGTCGTCGACGAGACTGTGCAGCTTCTCCGGTCAGGCACGACTTGAGGTAATTGAGCTTCGACACCTTCGACAAACGGGCCTTGTTATGGACAGCCGCTTTAAACTGGTCCCGAAAGCTTTCCCACTGGAGGAGGTCGCCAGAAAAGGTCGGCAGGAGAAGTCTCGGCAGCTTCGTGTCTGACTCCGTATCCGGAACTGCACCTGTTGTGTTCGCGCGCGGTCGGCGAGGACAAAGAAGTCCGTTAGCGCGTTCAAATGTACGGGACCGTTGGAGGTCTAGTTGCACCTGCAATTTGCCCAAAATCTAGGGTATTCGAAGCACGGTCGACTAACGGGTGACGGATCCCTTAGCTTCTCGACGCTGCGCTTTCGCATCTGCGGATTCTGAACACGTTATCGCAACGGCACGCACGAGGGTCGAGATCCCTTGTTTCCGCGCGTATATTCGACGAACGTGAACGAATTCGATCCGGCTCGAAGGACCAATGTTTTAGATATACGGGCATTTACAAAATGAAACGTTACCGATACTCTAAGGTAGATGTAAAAAGCGGGGTACCGACGAAACGATTACGTAAATCTACACATAGGTGAGAACTCCGAAATCGAATGTCGTTTGTGCGTGTCAATAGACGAACTGAACGATCAGCTGGGCGCGTCGATCCACCGCATCCGCTCCCCACGCCGCGACGGCGAGGCCCGAGCTGCTCGATCCACCCTGGAGCTCGCGGGGAGCGGTGGAACGGTGCGGGGCCGACGGCGCGCCGGGCTGATCGACAGATCGAAGTCATATTTATTACTAGTTAAAATACATACAGAGTTAACACTTGAAGTGATATTTACAATAAAGATTTATAATAAAGTAAAATCTCGAACAAACATAAAAACATAAATTGACAATAATGCTCGATTCTCCATCTGCTTACATTGTAGGGTGTTGGTCGGTCAACGATAATTTACTGTAATAGCGACCTTACAATCATCTTATACTTTTTGTCAAAATTTCACTTTCTATTTAAATTAGTTTGTTATTGAAACTCATTAGTAGTTTTAAATAGTACTTGAAATACTTTAAGTGATATTGAAATGTGGGAATATTACAATTTGGAATATACAGGGGGAGAGATGGAAAAAGATAGGAAGTGCAAGGTACAACATGTGGTACGGGAGGGTGAAGGGAGAAGGGTTACCAGGGTACCTGAAGAAGGGGTGGGGAGAGAACATGTGGCAAAGGGTGGCCAGGTACAGGTTGGGAAACGAGATGAGAGGTGGAAAGTATTGGTTGGAGGAGGAGAAGAAAGTATGTAGGGTATGTGGGTGGGAGGAGGAAACGTGGGAGCACGTGTGGGAAGTGTGTATGGGAGGGGCTGAGGGGTGAGGTTGGCAGGGGATGGTGGGGGAAGTATTAGGGGATGAAGGAGAAGGAGAGGAATGGATGAGGAAGGTGGATGATTGGAGGAAGAGCATGAATGGAAGAGGTATAGGAGAGGAAGTATAAGGAGAGAATGCATAGGAATGGAGCGAAAGAGAGAGCAGCCGGAAGAGGAGGTCCAGGAGGCGGGAGAAGGATGGGTGAGGTGTAGGGATGGGGGAGATCAGAGAAGCATGTGGGTGTGAGAGAGGGAAAAATAAGAACGCGGCGGATATTAGTGTAAGATCGCTCTCTCTCTCTCTCTCTCTCTCTCTCTCTCTCTCTTTCTCTGTGTGGCGTGTTTTTAAGATAAGTTTAGTTAAGTTAGGGTAAGTTAGGATAAGTCTAAGGTTAAGATTAGGGTAAGAGCGAGCGAAAGCGGGAGATGTAACTAAAATTGTAACCCCGAGGGGAATCAATAAATGATATACATACAATTTGGAATATTTCGTCGTTAAATAGCCTAGCCGGACGAGGTAGTAAAAAATGCCCCATTCGATTTTTGGTCAACTTTTTCCAATTAATTGCATGCAAAAATTTTGAAAAAACCTGACGAATTGCGGTTATTGATATTCATATTTGAGAATTTCTACATACGTTGTAACGCGCGCGCCAGTCTCTGACGGCTCTGTCCTCGTTATAGCATTCCTACACGGCTCCGAAAATTATTCGAAGTCGAATAAACCGCCGAATAAAGACACAGATGAAAATGAACACTTTATTCAACGCTAAAGATGAATCGCTCAACCCAATAAAAAATTATCTTTATTCGTCGAATAAATTCATTACGCGTGGAATAGAGATAACATAATTATTTTTATTTGACGCGTAACAAATCATTTTTTTATCTTTTATTCGCAGTTTGAAATGTCTATTTCAATAAAAATTTGCCCATCTTTGCTTCTACAATTATATTATTTTATATTATATTAATTCATCCACGTGATTCTCTCTCAAACTCTATACTATTCGGAATAGTATGTTAAATAAACGCTACTCTGGTTTTCAACATATTTCTGTTCCCACAGATCGATTCTTCGAACAATTATCTATAAAAAAAGTGTAAGGAAATAATGCTTGTTCATGAAATATTTTTAAATTACAAATTAAGGTATCTCATATGAAATTTGAAGTAGAAATTGATTTTCCTAAAATTATGCTTTAATCGTTTCTTACGTAAAATATTTTTACGAATTTTTTGTCCTTGATATTAGTTTTACTCTCAATATTTTAAATCTTAAAAAGCAACACTAAAAAAAATATCTGTTTAATTCGAATACGGTCGTCGGAGAATGTAACATTTGATAATCGATATGGTTCCGTGATGATCCACCTTCTCACCAATGAGAATTTCCTTAGTGGCCTTCTGTATCGACGAGTTACCGTCGTTGGCCTTCTGTTTCTTACTCCAACCAAAATCTATCCTAGAGGGCAGTAGAAATCACCGTATTTTTCGAGCGACACATTCTCCCGTAAGGCTGGCAGTCTTTATATTGTTACGTCCCGCGGTTGGTTACGCGATGGTAAAGACGCTTCGCGATTTTACCGCGGAGAGACGCTTCAAAATTACAACCATTTGGCTCACTCGACTCGTACGTTCGAAGTCTAGCCGGGTCCACGGTTCCACGTAGATATGTAGATATGCTACTCACCAACAGTCCTGGACAGATTGCAAGAAACAGAGACAGATGGGGCAGCCGTGCTCCCTCGGATTGGCTACGGAGAATAGGTCGGTGTCCTTGTCCCTCTTAGGTCGATGGCTCTCTCTCTCTGAAGATGTTGGTCCTGATGCTGCGCGGCCGCGAGATGGTGCAGACGTTCGCCGAATGGATTGGATTGTTAGACACGAGAGGGCGAAACAACTGGCGTAAATAGTGGTTACAACCGGCGCGACGCGGCACTCTCTTGCGCGGGATTGGCGGGTAATAAATGGCAGGATTTGAATGGTTAACACTAAATATATATATTCAAAGAAGTAGTTGGAATACAAAGACTCTTAATACTAAATATTGGAACAGCTAGATATAATAAGAGGTAGTAACGTTTGAAATGGAAACGCGAGATGTTGACGCGACCAGGTCGCGGGTGAAAACCGACT
The DNA here is from genome assembly GCF_050948215.1 of Halictus rubicundus. Lineage (NCBI taxonomy): Eukaryota > Metazoa > Arthropoda > Insecta > Hymenoptera > Halictidae > Halictus > Halictus rubicundus. Next base: position 73,201 of record NW_027489131.1, on the reverse strand, counting down.
TCCTCGGGAATTGTCCAGACCTCTTTCGCTCGGAGATCGCGTGGAGGGGCGCGTGACGTATTACGCGTCGTAGTCTGGCTCGCTAGAGCGCGGTGACGTAATGTCACGCATCTTGGCGCGCCTCGGAGATGGGGAATACGGGACTTGGAATTCTATGTGATGTAATGTAGTGGCTATCTATATATTATACAACTTATGACCTAACGCGACATCTAGTTATAACCAAACACAACATCCCGACGGCGCGACATCCATTCAGAAGCTAACGCAACATGTCGATAGGCGTGACATCTAGTTATAACCTAGCGCAGCAACACGTCGGCAGACGTGACAATATATATCTCGTCGGTGACACGGTTCTGTTCCAGGAAAGACGACACGGTTCTGTTCCAGGAAAGACGACACGGTTCTGTGCCATGATAAGGCTAAGCAGATGTCAGCACTATATCGGGAACGCCGAAAACCCGGGCGTGAGCACTCTCCTATCCTCTCTGATATGATCTATATCTTCATTATCGTGGCCACATTCACATATTGTATAATTTGTAGGGAGTATAGTTGACTCCCTAGTGCATCCGCTAGGCGACGCAGTGAGCGCCAATACATAATAGCAGAACTCAAGGTGTCTAGGGATTTTCCCCTAGACCACAGTCTCTTTGAATCTGCCGCCGAGAGCAGATGCGAATAAAGTTTCTCTTGTCAACACTCACGAGTCTAGTTTCTTTCCTTCATCGTAGGTCCAATACCTACACAAGCCATAATAAAATTTTCTGTGCCGATACGCGTAGCAGTGATTTCCATCCAGTTTCCGGTTTCCCGGCGGTAGTAGGCCTCAGTCTGGCAATCCACTAGACCGTAAACCTACACAACTGGTTTTCTTACGCCCTCTACGCTGACGAACGATAAATGTTGGAACTAGATCCACAAAAATGATCAAATCTGTTCAAATACAAATGATTGACCAGTTACGTCACCGACGAGATATATATATATAAAGACTGCCATCCCCCGTGTTAAACTGCGAGTCTCAAAGTGGGTCCCAGGTGGGAACTTTTATTCGTTATTCGAAATTTTTATTTAGATAAATATTTTGCCCAACTCTGGTCGGAGAATGTAACATTTGATAATCGATATGGGTCCGCGATGATTCACCTTCTCACCGATTAGAATTTCCTTAGTGGTCTTCTGCACCGACGAAATACCGTCGTTGGCCTTCTGTTTCTTACTCCAGCCAAAATCTATCCTAGAGGGCGGTAGAAATCACCGTATTTTTCGAGCGACACATTCTCCCGTAAGGCTGGCAGTCTTCCTAAATATCTGGTCGGTGTCCAGACAAAAAGATGATGCAGGTTCTGGTCCAGGCTAAAAATTAGTCTAGGGGGCAGCACTATACCGGGGACACTAAAATCCCGGGCATCAGCACTCTCATTTCATCTCTGCCGGCACTCTCATTTCATCTCTGCCGGACTCGGTCGACTAACCTCTTCTCCTCGGCAATCTCCTATTCCTGTCTCTTAGACAATTTCTCAAATTCTCAATAAAGTCTTTTTTGCCTTTCCCTATATTTTAAGTAAATATCTTCAGAGTCTCAAATAGCCGATCGCAGGTTAACAGTGCCTCAACAAGATCATTCATCGGACGCCTGGGCCCATGTGGCCCTAGGCTTGAGTGAAGCCATCATGACTTCCAAAAGTTCTACTCCCATGGGAACAAGCACGGCTGAATCTAACTCAAGTAATAAGAGAAAATCTGTAGACATGTTTCTCCCATCCCCTGGAATAGTAGGTAAGATTCAGGATAAAACGTCAGACTCTTCCTCTGCGAAGAGAAGACGCGAGCCTCCCATAGTCAATCTATATCCAACTTCACATAAAGGCCCGGCTTTTGTCTCCGCTATATTTGACAAAAATACGGTGAAAGAAAGGAATTCCCAGAATGCCCTTATGCTGGCCAAAGCTCTGAATAAAGTCAACCAAGGGGTAGAGGAAATCAGACCGGAAGGGTTTGGAAGGTTTTCAATCAAATTTAAATCATCTATTGAAGCAAACCAATTTATTAAAACTAACAAACCAGATCTTGAAGGGGTAAACACTTTTATACCCAAATTCAGGACTACCAGAAGAGGTATCATCAAAGGCTGGTCTACTGATTGCGAATTAGAAGACATAATTAATCATTCTGACTCTCCAGTTCCTATTCTGAATGCACGTAGGCTTAATAGGAGAATTAAAGACTCTCAAAACGGGAATTGGTCGTGGGTTCCAAGTGAGTCAGTCGTTCTTACCTTTGAGGGTACCGTATTACCAGACAATATCAAATTATACAACCTCATTCTCACACCGGTCGAGCTTTACATTGAACCTATCAAAATCTGCTATGGTTGCTTTCAATTTGGTCATACCAACAAATTCTGCCGGAGTCCAAAAATATGTAGAAATTGTGGGTCAGTAGGTCATAACCTATTGGATTGTCCAAATAAGGATTCGCCATCCTGCGTACACTGTAAGGAAAATCACCCTACTCTTCATCCAGACTGTACTGCCCTGAAATCTAAGAGAGAAATTAACACAAAAATGAATTTATTAAACATTAGCTTCTTCGAAGCCCGTCAACTAGTTTTGGGTAACTCCAGGATTTCTTCCAGATCTCAGTTTGCAGCGACCAAAGAAAACTTCCCCCCACTTAAAATTAAAAGTCAAGCAGATATCGTTAACTTAAAGTCAATTGGCGGTCAACAAAGCCCTTCTTCCTCTCCCTCCGTTTGGACTCAGTCCGCTCCCTCCATCTCCCCAATAAACTCCACCAGAAAACCCCCTAATCTATCCTCCAGTCTTCTCAATGCATCCAGATTATGCTCTTCAATGAAGGATTATTCATCCAAACCGATTCAATCCTCCTCTTCCCCCTCTGCACTTATCAATAAAAAATTGCCTAATTCTCCCTTATCCTCCTCCCTTCCTCCATCTTCACCCACACCTTCTAACTCGAACTCAACTCTCGATTTACAGCCTCCCCCAAACAGAAAAATCACTCAGGTCTCAATTAAACAATATAAGCCTTCTATATCGTTGAAAAAAACTAATATATCTTGATTTCTAAACATTTTATTATGGATAACCCCCTTAGAATCACACTTTGGAATTGTAGGAGCATTCTAAGTAAGAAAGTTGAGATCACTAGCTTAGCTGCTAGATCAGATATTATAGTATGTACAGAAACTTGGCTCAATCCACAATTAAAATTCTCTGTCGCAGGATTTAACATAGTCAGGAAGGATCGCCTTGTTGGCAAGGGAGGCGGCATTGCCATCCTCATTGCCAAAGACCTTAAGTACGATATTTTGAATTCTATTGTACATAACGACCCTCATACAGAAACCTGTTGTGTTCAGATTACGAACACTGAATGTAAGATAGTCTTAGCAGCATGTTACAGACCCCCTTTCGGTAGATTATCCACTGTCCACTGGGAATCCTTTGTCCAAAATATCAAAGACATTGGTCCGTTTTTAATAATGGGGGACTTCAATGCTCACCACCCAGAATGGAATTGCTCCAAAATAGATGGACCGGGCAGAAACCTTCTTCAAGCGATTGACAACCACAACATAGACATATTGAACTATAACCTATCCTCCCACTATGATATGCGTAACAACACCTCAAGCAATCTTGATCTTATACTGGCCCCTAGAAGTCTCTCAGATTCCCTGTTCATAGCACAGGAAGAAGATCCACTCGGTTCTGACCACTTTCCTCTTCTCATCAAACTTAAAACCTCTAGACACCTTTACTCCAAGTTAACCAACAGATTATCCTCCACAAGAACCGACTGGGAAAAATATAGTAACCTTATGGATAACCACATTGAGTCAGCTCTTCGTCAAGGAGAAACTTCAGTTCTTGAGAATTACACCTGGTTTTCAGAATGTATGAGAGACTCTATTCTCGAATGTTCCCCTCGCAGGAAGCATGTCCTCAACCACCTTCACAGGAATCCTGTCCCATGGTGGGACCCAGAATGTGACAAAGCGGTAAGACTGAGAAAGGCTCTTTTCAAAAAATGGAAACACCAGTCCTCCTCTCTGAATTGGGATAATTACAAAAGACAAGTAGCCATCACCAAGAAGCTCCTTCAAAAGAAAAAAAGAGATAATTTTAGAGACTTCGCTTCCAGCCTATCACATAGGACCTCTATATCTCATCTATGGAACCACATAAAGATTTTAAAAAACAAATGGACTCTTACGAGAAGCACAGAAGTTGTAGATTCAGATTTCATCAACCTTCAAAAACAGGTGGCTATAAATAAAATATCCCCGCCGTGGGTCCCTGTCAATCCTTCAATCAATCTGGTAGTCTCTCCTAATCAATTCTTGGACTCTCCTTTCAACTTAGTGGAATTCAACTGTGCAATAGAACGAGCCAACCCTAATTCATCTCCCGGTCTGGACGGATTAGATTATAAATCGATTAAATACCTTTCCACCAAATGTAGACTTTACCTGTTAGATATTTACAACGAAATCTTTCAATCAAAAAGGATACCAGAAGAATGGATCAGGAGCCAGATCCTGCTTATTAAAAAGTCAGATAATAAAAGTTTCCGACCCATTTCCCTGACATCTTGTATGTGCAAAATTATGGAAAGAATGATCAATAATAGATTACAGTGGTGGTGTGAAAGTACCAATCGGATACCTCATTCCCAATCTGGATTCAGGAAAGGACGATCATGCATTGACAACATCTTTAACCTTTCTGCTTACATTAGAACAGGATTTGCTCTCAAACAAGTTACATCGGCTGCATTCCTAGATATCTGTTCGGCTTATGACAACGTTCAATGGAATATTCTTTTGAAAAAACTCTGTGAAATAGGTATTCCTATTAATACTCTGAGCTTTATAGCCAATTGGTCTTACTGCCGTTTTGCTAGCTCTCCAAGCTTCCAAGGAGTGAGGACAATATACAAAGGCCTGCCACAAGGCGGGGTATTAAGCCCTTTGCTGTATAACCTTTACGTGGCCGATATATTTAAAGGTGTCCCTAAGGAAGTCCACATATCCCAGTTTGCTGATGACATCGCCCTTTACTTTCGTAACTATGCTTTAAATGATGCTAAAAGATCTATCGAAAAGGCTCTAAAAGAGGTTAACAGAAATTTAGTTAAAATAGGACTCGATCTTTCTTTAGAGAAAACCAACTTTATGGTTTTCAACAATAGAAATATGCCTATTGGCCGCACCCTTTTCCAAGTAGGTCAGCTCCTGATACCAGATTCAGACAATGTAAAGTTTTTGGGGATTCATCTAGATCCCAGGCTATCCTTCGAAACCCATATTCTCTATCTTCACAAAAGATGCTCCTCCACAATGAACATTATTAAATTTTTAAGAGGCGTTTGGTGGGGCGCCCACCCGGAAACTCTTATTCTTCTTTACAAGTCTCTAATCAGATCTAGACTTGATTACGCGGCTCATGTTTACTTCCCTAGCAATCTGTCATTGATCTCCAAACTTGAATCGATTCAGGCTCGCGCTATCAAACTGTCCCTGGGTCTCAGAATGTCATCTCCAACAAATGTTGTTCTATCTGAATCCAAAATTCCTTATCTTCAAAACAGAGCTTCATACCTAGGAAAATCCCATCTAACGAAAATCATTTCCAATGTCAACCACATCTCCAATAGATATATCAAAGATCTATTGGAGGCTATTTCCTTAGACCCTAACAATTCGGCCCTTGGAAAGTCTAAGATCCTCGTTAAATGCATATTAGAAACTCAAAATGTTAACGACATTTGTCACAAAGCTTCCAACTTTCCATGCATAACCTCATCTTATAATTCCACAACTTATCAAGCTCCGTGTGATCTCAACTTAGGTCGCATTTTACAAAGATCCCCAGCACCCAACACCGAATTCATTGAGTATATTGGAAATCATTATAACAATCACCTATGCATATTTACGGATGGATCCAAAGTGAAAGGTGGGATATCGACAGGAGCAGCAGTTGTCTGCCTGGAGAAACAGACATATCTCCCTATTAGTATTAATCCGACAGCTTCTGTCTTCACAGCAGAGTGTGCAGCTATTTCTCAGGCCATAGACATCTTTTACTATAGCGAAAGGCCATTAGCAATCTGCTCAGACTCTCTCAGTGCTATAATAAGTCTTCAGAGCCCCACTATGAGCTCTAAAACAAATTTTCATATCGTAGACATTAAACACAAAATTATTGATTTGGCCTCTGCACACCACAATGACAAACATGTTATATTTATCTGGATTCCCTCTCATTGTGGGATACAAGGGAATGAATTAGCTGACCAACTTGCTAAAGAGGCCACCAATAAGCCTCACTCACCCCTACACAAGATCCCCTACACAGATTTTAGAGATTTACATAAGGAAGATATGTGGAAAGAATTCTTGGCTCATCTTAGTTCAATATTTAATAACAAAGGTGTTCTTTATTGGCAAAAATTCTTCAAACCTCAAAAATCACCTTGGTATAGCGGTTACGATCTGCCAAGAGATTTTATAGTTCGATTTGGTAGAATGAGAACAAACCATGTTAATACCCGAGAATCTCTGGCGAGATTTAAGATGGTTCCTGATTCATCTTGTGAGTGTTCTCATCCCGTTCAAGATATTGACCATCTCTTATGGCATTGTCCCCTGCGTTCTAAAGGAAGACAGGAAATGATTCAAAGTTTGATATCCATCGTCAATACCAATCCCGTTTCGATCGATATCTTCCTTAATAATGTAAATATAAAAGCCTTGTATATAATCAGAGACTTCTGTATGATTAACAATATCAATGTTTAACAGAGAGGATGTATTAGTTAGTATCTCTGAGTTAGTCTTTTTATAGTTGTTAATTTTTAACATGTTTGTTAGTTAGTAAGAGTATGTTTTTACAAATGCGGATGTATGTATGTGTTTTCGTGCGCTTATGGATGTACTCAGTTTTGCATTATAATATATGAATTATTTGATTAGATGTAGAAGTGACATTTCCAATTTTATAATTAATTAGTCTTAGGTCAATATTTTTTGAATGTATGCGGAATAATTGTTGTATGAGAGGCGTATTGTCTGTTACTTATTATCAGCACTAATTTCTTTATGTATGTCCGCTGATAGGCCAGAACTGGCCTAATGCGTAATAAATAAAAAAAAAATTTCATCTCTGCCGGTACCAGAGAGAGCTGTAACACGCTGAGCAGGATCAGAGCCAATCATTACAACTTAGCAAGTTCCCTAGCTAGGAAAAATTATATAAATTATACAACATGTGAATATGGCCACGATAATGAAGTTATAGATCATATCATATAGAGTTGTCCTATTTACACAGGGAAAAAGAGGAAAGTTAATGAGAACCTTTGCTAAAAAGGATATAGAACTAGAAGAGGAAGTTATTAGTATATTAAAAAAGATAGACGAGTCCATTTTGAGGGCAATAGCAGTATTTTTAACACAAATAGACAGAGCAATCTAAACGTACCTCTAGAGAAGAGAAAACGAAAATTGGAGTACAAGTATTATTTCTTAGTTCAGAGCATTTGTTATATTTCTATATATTTTATATATGTTTGGGTAGATGCGCGGATTATTGGTGTTGAATATTGATTATATAATGGATAAAATAAGGTGAAAGGAGTATATTGCACATGTATTTACATTTATAATATATAAGTAATTAGATTAACAATAATATGTAAGGACCGTTTTTTGTAGTGGGCAGATAGAGCTCCGGCTCTCCAACGCCATCTTTGTAGGATATATATAAAGGGAAGAATAAACCATAAACCATAAACCATTGTTATGTTGGTGCATATAAGATGACCAAATTTAGAATAAAGCTCTTAGTTATTAATATCTTCAATTCATATGTCAACGAGAAAATCGGTCGAATTTTACTTAACATTTGTTAAAAATGTGGGGATCTTTGCGCCACAAGATAAAATCCCCTAGGCACGCGCTTAAGGCTTTTCGAATTTTATTAGTGTCCGGGTACCGGTACCAAAGAGGTGGTCTCATCGGCGTTGAAGAAAGCCGAAGGACGCTAACGTCGCGAACACAACATAAAGTCAAAACGAAAGAATATTTGTATTTTCTACTGGAACTTTGTGAAAAGTCTTATAAATATATGAATTACCAACATTACTACGATAGAAGAAATGATTCATACGTAATACATTTTTGGAATTTTAAAGGGATAAGTGAAGACGAAATCAAGAAAATGTTTTCCGTTTATGGCTCCGCGACTATAAAGGGTTCAGGTGGTCAATTTGGTTTCTATTTTATACGATATAAAAATTTAGAAGACACCTTAAATTGCCTAAATGGCTTCAAGGGTCATAAGAGCATTAAGATATTACCACATAAAAACAAAATTAACAACAAACCTAAGAACAAGAAACATACCAATAATAAATGGAAACCTGGGAAAGTAAAACTAATCAATCTCTCGAATTCTGAAGAAGCAATTCGAAGCAAATGAAAATTTATGATAATGTGGTCAGTAAAATAGGCAGTGGTTGTGACAACTCTATTGGATCAAGGTCAACGAAGATAGTACAGATGAACAAAAGAAGGTCTGAAATTTCGATCAGCTCTGAAATTGCTGACCAGACTACAAAGACATTAGAGAGTGCATTTGAGGAAGATGAAATTCCTTCCTTGGTCCACAGAAATAAAAAAACCATTATTCCAGCTCAAGAAGTGATTATAGCCAATATCGATACCAGTGTAGAGCTAAAGGAGATATTAACTCTTTTCAATGATTATCGTCCGATCGCCAAACTTTCATCAAGTGAGTACCATACTCTGGAATTAGGTACATTCATGCTTATTTCACGACAGTCAGTGATGCATTAGCAATCAAAAAGAAAGGTGATAAGTATCTCTTGCATGAACATATTCTTATTGTTCTGAGACCAGAGATGTTGATAAAGGAAGCAATTTATATGTAAATGGTTACATTAAGCTTCACGGTTAAATTATATTTCTTTAACTGTGAAGGACATTCTCAATTGTATTAAATGTATTGTGAAATTACATGGCATGTTTTTAAACTTATACAAGAAATGTGTAATTTGTGAAGTGTTGTGTCAATTCATGTATTAAATTATAATTCATGACTTTTTAAATTACAAATTGAATAGCTTGAAGCGTTCTCTATGACAAAACAAACACCTACGCAAGTGATCAATATACCCTAACCAAAGTACTATGGTAAATGTCCCAGTGGCTGACCATGTACCGGCAGAGGTGAAATGAGAGTGCTCGCGCCCGAGATTTTAGTGTCCCCGGTATAGTGCTGCCCCCTAAACTAATTTTTAGCCTGGACCAGAACCTGCATCATCTTTTTAGCCTGGACACCGACCAGATATTTAGAAAGACTGCCAGCCTTACGGGAGAATGTGTCGCTCGAAAAATACGGTGATTTCTACTGCCCTCTAGGATAGATTTTGGTTGGAGTAAGAAACAGAAGGCCAACGACGGTAACTCGTCGATACAGAAGGCCACTAAGGAAATTCTCATTGGTGAGAAGGTGGATCATCACGGAACCATATCGATTATCAAATGTTACATTCTCCGACGAACGTATTCGAATTAAACAGATATTTCTTTTAGTGTTGCTTTTTAAGATTTAAAATATTGAAAGTAAAACTAATATCAAGGACAAAAAATTCGTAAAAAATTTTTACGTAAGAAATTATTAAAGCATAATTTTAGGAAAATCAATTTCTACTTCTTTCATATGAGATACCTTAATTTGTAATTTAAAAATGTTTCCTGAACAAGCATTATTTCCTTACACTTTTTTTATAGATAATTGTTCCAAGGATCGATCTGTGGGAACAGAAATATGTTGAAAACCAGAGTAGCGTTTATTTAACGTACTATTCCGAATAGTATAGAGTTTGAGAGAGAATCACGTGGATGAATTAATATAATATAAAATAATATAATTGTAGAAGCAAAGATGGGCAAATTTTTATTGAAATAGACATTTCAAACTGCGAATAAAAGATAAAAAAATGATTTGTTACGCGTCAAATAAAAATAATTATGTTATCTCTATTCCACACGTAATGAATTTATTCGACGAATAAAGATAATTTTTATAAAGTGTTCATTTTCATCTGTGTCTTTATTCGGCGGTTTATTCGACTTCGAATAATTTTCGGAGCCGTGTAGGAATGCTATAACGAGGACAGAGCAGTCAAAGACTGGCGCGCGCGTTACAACGTATGTAGAAATTCTCAAATATGAATATCAATAACCGCAATTCGTCAGGTTTTTTCAAAATTTTTGCATGCAATTAATTGGAAAAAGTTGACCAAAAATCGAATGACGCAACGGCCATTCAAAAATGTTGAAGGGCATTTTTGACTACCTCGTCCGGTTAGGCTATTTAACGACGAAATATTCCAAATTGTAATATTCCCACATATCAATATCATTTAAAATATTTCAAGTACTATTTAAAACTATTAATGAGTTTCAATAACAAACTAATTTAAATAGAAAATGAAATTTTGACAAAAAGTATAAGATGATTGTAAGCTCGCTATTACAGTAAATTATCGTTGACCGACCAACACCCTACAATGTAAGCAGATGGAGAATCGAGCACTATTGGCAATTTATGCTTTTATGTTTTTAATTAGAACAATATTGTTAATACGAATGAGTTGTAGAGCTTATCCCGATCAAAAGGAGCCCAAACACGACATCGTTTGGACTGTCTTTAATGAGATTGTAATTTTTATCGTAACATTACGTATCAGTCAAACTTGTTCGATTATACTCGAATTTGACCTCATTTTCATCAGGAAAATCCCCTCCATTCGCTCGTCACAATTTTATAAGGGTACATTGAAAAATCTAAAAGTTTAAACTTTCATTCTTGCGCCATTCTCCATCCGCTTACATTGTATGTCGTCTGTCATCGCTGGGTCTTTGAAGCTCGGCGCTCGGCAAAAGTTATTCGAAGATTTATTCGAAGCATTCGAATAAAAGATACAAATAAAAGATGAAAAAATTATTCGACCTTTGAATTAGGGCTGTTACTTTTCCGAAGCTTCGACACTTCGAACCTTCGATTAGTTTCCAGTTAACGGATAAAAGGAATAAATTTTCATAATTTGTTTCTATATTCACCATCTGAATTATTTCATTAATTTATTGTTAAGATAATATATTTATTATTTGAATTATCATTTCGATAGTTCACTGATGAAATAATTGTTTAAATAAATAAATTGTTACAATTTGTTTCTATATTCATTATTTGAATTGTTATTTCAATTATTTATTGTTAAAATAATGGTTTAAATGAATAAATTTTCAAATTTTGTTTCTACATACATTATGTGAATTATTTCAATATTTCATTGTTAAAATAATTATTTAAAGAATGTACAAGTATTTACATAATGAATATAGAAACACATTTCTATAGATTATAAAAATTTCCGTAGATTATAAATTTTTATACTCTATAGAAATGTATTCCTATATTAATCATGTAAATACGTGTACATTGTCTAAACAGTTATTTGAACAATAAATAATTGAAATAATTCAAATAATGAATATAGAAACATATTGTGAAAATTTATTTATTTAATAAGTTATTTTAACATTAAATAATTGAAATAATAATTCAAATAATTAATATAGAAACAAATTGTAAAAATTTATTTATTTAAACAATTATTTTATCAGTGAACTATCGAAATGATAATTCAAATAATAAATATATTATCTTAACAATAAATTATTGAAATAATTCAGATGGTGAATATAGAAACAAATTATGAAAATTTATTCCTTTTATCCGTTAACTGGAAACGAATCGAAGGTTCGAAGTTTCGAAGTGTCGAAGTTTCGAACCTTCGAATTTTCTGAAAACGAAGCTTCGATATTCGAAGCTTCGAAGCTTCGAAATCTTCGGCCTTCGAAGCAAAGTAACAGCCCTAGTTTGAATAAATCCGCTTCGAATAAAAAAAATTATCTTTTTTCGTCGGATAAATTCTCGTCGAATAAAATTATTTATTCGATACTCGTCGAATAACGATACTTTTTTTATTCGAACCTTCGAAGAACGAATAAAAATTTTTTTATCTTTTGCTACATAATGCACATATGATTTATATAACAATATAATATTTATATAATAATTATTGTTCAAAGCAATATAGTTAATTAATAATAGCAACAAAATTATGTCATCCTATAACAATAACAATACAGTTCTGAACAATGAATTTATTCGCGTATACGTACAGTTCCATTCATTTGTTATTTATACCCAACATAAAGTGTAACTAATAATAATCGAAATTAGTATTTGAAATCGTATTACTGAAATTTCGATCAGCTCCGAAATTGCTGACCAGTCTTCAAAGACAATGGAGAGTACATTTCACGAAGATGAAATTCCTTCCTTGGTCTACAGAAATAAAAAAACCATTACTCCAGCTCAAGAGGTGATTATAGCCAATATCGATCCCAGTGAAAAGTCTTATACAAATATGAATTACGAACATTGCTACGATAGAAGAAATGATTCATATGTCATACATTTCCCGAATTTTAACGGGATAAGTGAAGACGAACTCAAGAAAATGTTTTCCGTTTATGGCCCTGCGACTATACAGGGTTCAGGTGGTCAATTTGGTTTATATTTTATACGATATAAACATTTAGAAGACACCATAAATTGCCTAAATGGCTTCAAGGGTCATAAGAGCATTAAGATATTACCACATAAAAACAAAATTAACAACAAACCTAAGAACAAGAAACATACCAATAATAAATGGAAACCTGGGAAAATAAAACTAATCAATCTCTCCAATTCTGAAGAAGCAATTCAGAAGCAATCGGGTTATCATAATGTGGTCAGTAAAATAGACAGTGGTTGTGACACCTCTATTGGATCAACGTCAACGAAGATAGTACAGATGGACAAAAGAAGGTCTGAAATTTCGATCAGCTCTGAAATTGCTGACCAGACTACAAAGACAATGGAGAGTACATTTAACGAAGATGAAATTCCTTCCTTGGTCTACAGAAATAAAAAAACCATTATTCCAGCTCAAGAGTTGATTATAGCCAATATCGATCCCAGTGTAGAGCTAAAAGAGATATTAACTCTTTTGAATGATTATCATGCGATCGCAGTAACAGGCATCAAGCGAGTACCATACACTGAAATTAGTTAGGTGATGTATTGGTAGATTTGTTTGGTGGTAGTAGGCAGGATTTGAACCCTGGCCGTCCGGGTGAAAACTTAGCACGCTACCGTCGCGCCACACCAATTCCTCAGAGATGTTGGTAAAGGAAGCATTTTATATATAAATGGTTACATTAAGCTTCACGGTTAAATTATATTTCTTTAACTGTGAAGGACATTCTCGATTGTATTAAATGTATTGTGAAATTACACGCCTCGAGCTCGGAATTACGCACAACCCTGAGCTGCGAAAGAAAAAAAAGAGGGTTCGGCGGCAACAGGGGGAGAAAACCCTTATTTATGACCTTGAACCGGTTGGTTCACTTGCGAGGAACGGGTCTAGATGGCACTGCTAAGGTCCACATGTGGGGCCGGCGACACAGCCGCGCATGTGCCGCGCAGTAAGCGCTACTGCGCCTGCGCGGCCGGGCGATAGCGGTAACGATCGCGTTGCCGACGAGCCTTTCGCTCTCTTTTCGCGACGCCTCTTAAAGTAAACGGACGTGTTCTTTAGTCTCCGTTCTACGCCTCGTCTCTCGGCCGACGACGTCGGGTCGTCGTGCCGATGAGTATTCTCGTCGGCGTGTAGTAACTCGTAGCGTGCAGACGTGTTTTATATACCGTGTATTCTGCCGCGTAGTATCTCGTCGCGGTGCCGGCTCTCTCTTTGTACATAGTAGTCGCGACTCGTCTCGAGTGTCGCGAGCTCTCAGTCGGAAGTTGGACACCCGTGGAGGACCGTCGGAACACATCAATACGTACATCTGTACGCCACCACCATTAAAATCCCCACATTGGTGACCCCGACGTGATCGTCGTTAGAAGGATGTATTTGCCGGAGGATGGACGCCTGCACGCGCAGAGGTGCAGCTTGGCCGCCATTTTTGGCAATCGTGTGCGGCGCCGTTTGGACTCCAAGGAATCTGCTGGGAGCCGCCGACACCGGTGCCTTGCCATGTCGCAGCCTTCCTCGGGTGACCTGGGTGTTCCTGTAGCATCTGGTGGAGTAGCTGCGACGGCGGCGTGGGACTCGCGGCTCCAGGAGGATCTCCTCAATGTGGTGTGCCGCGGTGCGCTGTGTTTAAGAGGTGTTGGTGTGTGTGCTCGTGCCGAGCGCGTGCGTGAGCTGTAACTTAGCGATCGACATTTCTGCGTCGGCGTTATTTTGTTCTTACGCATTTTTACGAACTATATGTACTGTTGCATTTAGTGCGTTATTAGTTGCCGTTCGCGACCCAGAAAGCGAAATTCACTTCGAGCCCTTGAAGAAGACCAGGCCACAGCAAGTCGCCCGTGGATTCTCCGCCGGAGCAGAGCACGCCATTGTGGACCAGTTCTGCATTGGGGAAGACGCCTTCAACGAAGCCGCCGATTTCATGGCCGAGGTACTCGGAACCACCACCGGTGAGTCATCTGCCTCCAGTAAACCTGTTCCCGATCTTCCTTACCGACTGGTGTCGCGCCTTCCGAAATTACATTTACCGACGTTCGACGGATGTATGTCCCAATTCCGATTGCATGATTCCGAATGCATGACCACGAAAGCGGTCCATTTAGAACTGGTCTCAGACTACAGCTCGCAGGCGTTTATAAGCGCCTTCCATCGTTTCATCGCGCGTCGAGGTTTGCTCCAAAGCATGTATTCCGACAACGGAACCCCATTCCAGGGCGCGGATCGCGAGTTAACCAAAGCATATAGCAATGCGATCGATAAAAAGGTGGTAGGCACGTTGCTCTGTAGGATCGAGGCTTGTTTAAACTCGCGACCCTTGGTTGCCGTCTCCGAGGCCCTCGACGATTACGCCGTGCTAACACCCGGACATTTCTTAACCCTTTCGCTACGGCAGTCCGCTCCGCCGGGGTGACGCCACTGAACGGGGCACCGCGCCGAAAAGTGTGCACGATGAACGTCGGTAGTCTTTTCGGTGTTTACAAGTTGCCGGATATAGACGGCACCCGTACACACAGGTCGTCGCGTGGATGCCGGCTATAGACGGCACCCGTAGCGAAAGGGTTAATCGGTGCACCTATCCCGAGCCACCCCGAACCGAGCGTACTCGAGCTGCGAGAGAACAGACTTTCTCGTTGGCAACTTGTACAGCGCCTGTCCGAAGGTTTTTGGAAGTCGTGGTTGCGCGATTACTTGCATACCCTACAACAAAGACCAAAATGGCGTGTCGCGCAGCGGTTGGCCAAGCGCGGCCAAATAGTATTGCTGCGCAATCCAAACGCGCCTCCAGCACACTGGGCCCTCGGACGTATAAGCGAATGTCCCCGGGCAAGGACGGACTTACCCGAGTCGTAACATGTAGTATTGATCACTCCCCGTGAGGGGAGTTCCGTACCTCGGGGATTCGCCCCATACCGGAAAAGTCAGCCGTTCATGTTTGGCTCTCTACCCCTAACTCCATCAGTTGCAAAGGAAACAGTCCGTAGGTGTTGTGGACTGGGCATTGGAAAAACCCCTCGTTCACCACTTAAGGATCATTACAACGGTAGACCGTCCCATACGGGAAGTAACTCGCTTAGCAGCTACCGAATCGGCTTGCGCCGACCCAGGAGCGTTACCAGCGGGGGCCACGAGGAGGCGGAGTTACCAGCTTAGCGCTCGGTCTCTAGCAGGTTTCGTCAACGGTGTGGTAGCCGTTCTCATGACTATTTCACCCTACGATCCCGAATACCCAGTTGTTGAGGTATTACCTGCGAAGGATCGTCAGGGTTATTTTGCCTTTATTTCTCTAAGTGCCGAAGTCTATGCGACTAAGGCATAATTCCATTGCGTGTTTAAACGCCGCACAACTCTTGTCTCGCAGCCCATGGTTGGCTGGTCTGCCTGCTCTCTTGCAGTTTATGCAAGTAGGCTTCTCTTCTTTCGACGGGCATTTATCATAAGTATGCCCGTCTTTACCGCAGTGCCCGCACGTGTCGGTTTTCGCTCTGCAATGCTTTGCAACGTGCCCAAATGACTGGCATTTGAAGCACCTAGTTGCAGCGATATAATCTTTAAGGGGGCCGGCAGGCATTTGGCCTTGACTGTCACGCTATGTTATGCTATGCCTTTTTTTCTAGACATTTTACGTCTTAAATAAGTATGTAATCAATTAATAATGCATACCACCGTGTTTGTACATGTCTTTGCTATGTCTGTATAGAGCCCTTTTTTCGATACGAACACAAAAGCCCGTAGGCTTGGAACCCTATGTAGACCCGGTTCCTGTCCAGCAGGATTTTCCGGGTCTTTACTGATACCTCCGCCACCCAGTTGGTGGCTCCACAGTCCTTTTTGCCGGTTTTAAACAGGAGTTTAAACTCGTCTTCTAATTTTGCCTCTGAGTCAAGTTCCAGATTCTGGTTCTTGATTGCCTTTAGGATATCCGCCTCGAATGTCTCCGAGGGGATTCCAAATATAATGGTTTTTGGTCTCCTCTTGGGGAGGGGACCAATGTCTATTTTCTTAAGTAGTTTCTCATTGCTGAGGACTTGCTCAAGGTCCTCAGCTGTCTCGGTCTCTATGAGAATGCCGGAGTTCCCGAGTTTCCTCAGGTTCCGGATTCGTATCTTTTCTTCTGTCGGATTTATGCAATCCGACAGTATCGTTTTGATCTCCTCGCTATTCTTTATTTTGCTACCCTTTGCTGGGTAGATGGCTGCAGCTGGCTTGGACTTTGTTACAGGGGTCCGTTTGGCCACTTGCTTTGTCACTTTATTTGCCTTTATAATGTCCGAGTACAAGAGCGGCTTGGAGGACGGGGCCTCTTCAGCACGACTCCTCTCGGACGAAAGCTTGTCTATTTTTGCAGACAGCTCATCAAGTCTCTCTGTTATTTTCCCTATGATCTGTTCTTGCATGGAGCTCTGCTCCTTTTGTTTGTCTAGTTTTTCCCTTAAAGCCGTGTTGTCTCTGTGGAGTTCAAGCCTGAACTCCCTGGCTTCCGTTTCTGTTTCCTCATGTTCCCCGAGTAGGGAGTTTAGGAGCTCTTCTGCTCTGCTCTGTTCGGGCTTAGCAAGTTCTCTGAGGAACCTCCTGAGAAGTTCCTCTGCGTTTAATGGCAGTTCGTCAAATCGTTCTCGTATGACGTCTTGCTGACTCGGCCTTTGACGAGTGTGCGTGGATACACACAAAGGTCCGAGCCAGTGTCGACGAGGTATTCGGTCTTCGTCACTTTGTCCGTGACGAAGAGGCGGCAGGTGGATGTTCCGTCACTGGCTGCCGCGGTCAGTGTCGGAGGGACTCGTTTCCCGCATACGAACACGGCTGGCGGCATTTGGTGGACTCCTTCCCAAACCTCTGGTGGTACCAGCAGACGTTCTCCGTCTTACGCGATGACCTGGACGAAGACCGACTCCGTCTGGGCGTCCTGCTTCCCTTGTGACTGCAAGGTCGGGATGTTTCGGCGATTCGAAGCTCCAGTTTCTCCAGTCGGTCGATCAGGAGCTCTGCCAGGCGGTCGGACTGCGTTGGGGCCGACGTGCTGGCTACCTGGGCTGGCTGCACCTCCGCGTGGATCTGGTCGGCTATCTCGGCTAGCTTGCTTAATGGCAGGTCTGACTGAGCCGAGACGATGGCTCTGGTCACGTTGGGTAGTCTACCTGACCACAGGGTCCGCAGGAATGTATTGTATAATTTCATTATACTGTTATTGCCTTCTTATTTTCCATATTGTTCACCTGAAGGAACAGGATTATGTAAGGCGGGTGCCTTGGAATAAATGTTCAAAATCAGGCGTACGTGACTGAGTCGTTTATTTACAAATAGAATGATGTCGCGAGAGCGTCCGAGGTGGTTCAACTAAACTCACGATTCACTTGACTCGCGATTGAACTCGGTCTGCGGTTTTTACAGCGACCGGACTGCGACCCGACTCTAAGTGACTCGGCGGAGAATCGGCTGTGACTTCTTCGTGACTTCCCTCTCGCGTCGGTAGTCTCTGCCTTATATTCTCAAAAATGCTTGTCGGCTGATTGGTGGAAGTCCTTGCGGGGAACTTCCACCAATCCGTGCATTTTACATAACACGCCCACGTTCCACGCCTCTCGTGCGTGAGAAGGGTGAGCGTGTCGTTCTGTTAAAAATCTAATTTTGGTGATGCAGCGGGGTGTCTTCCGGGCCCGTGCTAAGTGCGGTACGTGACTGCTGGCTTACGTCAATGGGCCCAGCTTTCCCGGGTGATAGAAACCAGGCACGCGTCGCTGGGACACTCTAGGCTGGAGACCCTTAGACTACCCAAAATTTATGGCGTCCACTTGCGCTATTGAGTTCGTCGCTAGGAACTACAAGGACACATCTGTCCGCTAAGTGGCCAAAAACGTTAAAGACGTTTTCTCACAAATAGCGTCTTATGTTGTGCAAACCATAAATCTTTCTTGGCGCTGGTGCGCTGAAGATTTCTCTTCCGGCGCCCAGCTAGCCGCTACAATTGTAATCATTATTTTATAATCGATAGTTTATAGGTGTAATTAATTAATTTGGACTTTCGGTCCACGCGGCGCGTACGTCCGTCGTATGACTCGGGGATTCGCGCGTCGCGGTTAACGGCCCTCACCCACGCTGCTCGGTTACGACGCTATCGTTGGCGCTGAACGTTGACCTTGGTCGACGTCGGTCTCGGTCGTATTAACTATTTTCAAGACCGCTTTACCGTCGTTTAATGGCAGTTCGTCAAATCGTTCTAGCTCAATCTTGACCTCTTTGATCAATTTCTTATGTGACTCGTTGCACGAGTCACTTGAGCGTTTGTTCTTTCTTTTCCTGCTTTTGGGAAAATCCCATTTGAATTCTTCTGGACCTAGGTCCGGGTATGAATCGTCTGTGTAATTGTCCGATTCGTCATCCCAGACAGTAGCTATGTCCCCGCCTGTCTGGGTCGTTTCTTTTTCCACCTTCGCCTTTCCTTCTACTTCCTTTTTCTTTGTTCCTCCTGCCTTCTTCGATCTTAATTTGGCTTTTTTGAGTTTATTCATATTTGTTCCCACGAATTGGGACGAAGGACGGTCGCTCCCCGGGTTACGCCCTTTCCGGGGAGAAGGCTTTTACTATCAGGATTTCGCCTGGTGTCCTGAAGTTAGTCGCTAATGGCCGGTGGACCCACCGACCGCCCGTGTCAGACACGGGACCTCTTTCACCGCGATCTTCAGCTTAGAGGTTAAGGGTTTGTTCAAGGGGTTCGCCTCCCCGTTGGGCCGACCGGTTAAGGTAAGCCCCCCGTTTCTCCCGTTCTGCAACATTTCACCGGATGTATCCGGCGGGTCGTCGCGGCAGAGGGGAGTCTTCCGGGTGAGAGCCGCGGTTATCGCAAGCGATAACTCACGCAGGAGCTCTCTTACCAGAGCCCCGTTAGTCACTCGAAGGTGTCTACAGGTCCTACCACGTGAAGGAGGGGTTGATGCGTCAGGGTTATACCATGATATAAGTCCCTGACGCTTATAAGACCCGAGGGATACACACAGCCGTTTTCAATGATGTGTGGTATCACGTATAATTAATTATTTATTTAAGGAACAGAAAAGAAATAGACTTAAGTGTACAATAGTTGCGCGCTTAGTTACTAACCGTTAATCTAAACTACACGATGACAACTATACAACTTCAACCCTCAACTTCTTACAACTTACTCTACAACTTTCGGACAACGACCACGACTCTCAGACAACGACTACGACTGACTCCTCCCTCATCTAGCAAGACTCGGTTCATCCCCACGCTCGCCCCTGCCGGAGTTTTCACCATGCCCAAATATGGGCATGAACATCGTCAATGGGCCGAAGGCCCATCGTCGCTCGCAATCCAACGCTGGTCAATGTCGCTTTCCCTTTTTATGGCCTTTTTCCGGCCTTCGCTGCATGCCTGTCCTAAAGTGTCCCTAAAGTCTACCTAAAGTCTATATCTTAAAACTATGTAGCGGGTGCCCGCATATTCCCGATACCACATTATGTCTATCATATTATGTTACGTCCCGCGGGTCGCGAACGTGATTTTAAAAGGGTCGCGGATCCCAACGCGGAATAAAGACGTAAGCTGTACTGACTTTCGGTCCACGCGGCGCGCACGTCCGTCGTATGACTCGGGGATTCGCGCGTCGCGGTTAACGGCCCTCACCTACGCTGCTCGGTTACGACGCTATCGTTGGCGCTGAACGTTGACCTTGGTCGACGTCGGTCTCGGTCGTATTAACTATTTTCAAGACCGCTTTACCGTCGGAGATCCGTGTAATGCAATGAGGAACTGATACTCCGGGTGATAACTCCTGCCGCGCGATGTAGCCGCACTCGAGCCCGGTAGCTGTCATTGCTACATTACGCCGACGTGCGTGCTTTTAATGAAATTCGACCCGTTGAGACAAAGGGGAGTCGGTTCCCGCACCAGGTCATGGCGTTGTCCGCGTACGAGATGACCGCTTCTTCGCGTAGAAAAACAGATCCGACCAATCCGTCGGTCGGAATGGGGAAAGTATCGGGAACGACTTGGAAATCGATAATTTTATTGAGGCAAGTTAGGCGTGCTACGCCGAGAGAAGTGGTAGTTACTTCGCCGATACCTTCTATAATAACGCGTCTCGCCGTGTCGACTAAAATGCTCGGATCTAAGAATGATAATTTAATAATGTTCGTGCAGGCCCCTGTATCTACGAGAAGGTCTGCCGTACATTTTAATTCTGGAATATCGAGTTTAATAATTAATACATCATCGCCCGAGCGGACTGTTACTCTTGCGATTCTTCGGACTGGTTCGTCTCCGGCTGTGACAAGTTGCGCGGATTGCCTGGCCCGATTGACTTGCCTCCCGTCGGCGATTCGGGGCGGACGGGAGGGTCGAGCCGTTTCCCGATTGTTCGCGGATTCGGTTATTATATTCACGCTTGCGGCACTCGTGAATGTCATGTCCCGGGGTTTTGCAATAGTTACATAATTTCGCAGGTGGCCGCTACTTAATACACAGGTGGCCACTACGTAATATATTGATCACTTGCGTAGGTGTTTGTTTTGTCATAGAGAACGCTTCAAGCTGTTCAATTTTTAATTTAAAAAGTCATGAATTATAATTTAATACATCAATTGACATAACGCTTCACAAATTACATATTTCTTGTATAAGTTTAAAAACATTATAGGGGCTGCACGAACCTCCTTCGCTCGGGGTCCGTGTGGGGGGATCGTGACGCAACCGGGTATCGCGGTGGGGCTCGCTAGCACCCGATGACGTACTGCCAAGCGTCTTGGCGCGCTCGCGGATGGAAATGATGGCAATGTCTACGGATGACGATAGTAATAACTTATAAATAACTTATCTTCTTCTTTAATCTATGATGCGTCGCGGTTGACGTCATCAACAACACGTCGGTCGTCCGACGTGACAATTATCGATCCGGCTTAAGCTCTATTATGAATAGTCTGCGACGACTTCTCAGAGTGAGCCGAGTCTTGTTTAATCGTATTTTGTACGTATTTAATCGGGTTGTGTATTGATAGACGTTGCAGGCGGAACTCGTTATTCACCTGACGCTGATTCGTATAAAGTGTGCACACTGTAGTCCGCACACTTCCATATTATTCACCATTGTAATCATTATTTTATAATCGATAGTTTATAGGTGTAATTAATTAATTTGGAACTTATTGCGATATTTATAAAATAATGATTATTCAACAAAATATATTCTGTAATAGTTATTGTAGAAAATTCTACTTCGAAGCGATCGTGCACGCTCCGTGGTTTCGCTTTTTCTCGGAATGAAGAACACTCTTTCGGTGGCGTGGTGTTTATTGACTGGTTGCTATGCAATTGTACAGAGATTGTTTTATGTTAATTCGCAATGTGTTCGTCTAAAGTAACTAACTTCCGCACGGACCTCCCCACTTCATGACCAGGTCTTGGTTCACCTGTTTATGACGTAGCGTCGATGACGTCGAGCCATCGGCTACGTGCATACACTCGAAGGAACGCATGTCTCCTCGGGTCATAGACTACGCTACGCTGTGATGACGCCTCAGAGTGAGCCGAATCTTGGTTAATCGTATTTTGTCTGTATTTGATCGGGTTGTGTATTGATAGGCGTTACAGGCGGAACTCGTTCTTCACCTGACGCCGATTCGTATACAGTGTGCACACTGTAGGTGGAACGTGATCTTCACCTTATTGTTTATATAAATGTTTGTATAAGCTAGGTGGGACATGATCTTCACCATATGCTTGTTCGCATGAATATATGTTGTAGGCGGGACGCGGTCTTCGCCTGGTTTGGCTGTTAGGCCCGTTCGAATCGTTTTAGAATTTGTTGTGGTCTCACTCTGAGGTGTCGCGACGCGACATACTCCCCCCGTTGAGAGGGTACGATCAACTGTTGCGCTTTTAATCGTGACTCAGAAGTGTACAATGTCTATATGGAGTCGGTGGTATATGTACTGAGTAAGTCGGTAATTTGCTAACGATTGAGCTCGATATTTGTGTTTTACGAAACGCCCGTGGAGAGTTCATTCGGAAGGTAACGGACACATGATTTGTGTGGTCCGTTTGAATTCCCCGTTTGCTGTTTTCACCGTAGCTGCTCGCGCTACTCCGTCCTCACCCGGATGTAGGGCCGTGATCCTGCCTAATGCCCATTGCGAACAGGGTTGATTTCTGTCCTTGAGCAGCACGACGGTACCGACCTCGATGTTTGGGCCGTCCTTAGCCCATTTTTGCCGTTTTTGCAGTTCATTCAAGTACTCTTTGTTCCAGCGTGTCCAGAAGTCTTGGCGGACCTTCGTAATGTGTTGCCAGGTGGATAGGCGATGTGCTGGAACTTGTAACAAGTTACCCTCGGGAAGGGTGGTTAATGCTTTCCCAATTAAAAAATGCGCTGGCGTAAGTGCGGTCAAATCGTTCGGGTCGGAGGATAATGGTGTTATGGGTCGGGAATTCAGGATGCCCTCAATCTCTATGCAGAGCGTATTGAGCTCTTCGAAGGTAAAAAGTGAATCGCCGACAACCCGCCGAAGGTGATGTTTAAACAATTTCACCATCGATTCCCACAAACCGCCGAAATGGGGGGCCGCTGGTGGATTAAAATGCCACGTGATCCGACGGTCACTGGCAAATCTTTGAACGCGTTCTCGGTGCGTATCCGATTGGAGCAATGCGTATAATTCCCTTAGTTGACTACTCGCGCCCACAAAATTTGTGCCGTTATCTGAGAATATATGAGCAGGTAACCCCCGTCGCGCCGCGAACCGTCGCAAAGCTGCGAGGAACCCCTCGGTTGACAGGTCGCTAACGATTTCTAAATGTATCGCCTTCACGGCCATACACACAAACACGCACACGTACGTTTTAATTCGCGTTCTGTTTCGATGCTTGCGTTCCTTTATGAAAAAGGGTCCGCAGAAATCCACGCCGGTGTTTTCGAAGGGTGTCGCCTCGCGTATTCGAACCGCCGGTAGATTGCCCATTCTATATTCGGTGCTAGTTGCGTTGAAACGGAAACACCGTGTGCACGAACGTATTATCTGACGTACTTGGTTGCGTCCGTCAAGTAACCAAAATCTTTGCCGGAGTATGTGTAAAGTGGTTTGTATGCCCGTGTGATGGTGTTTCTCGCGCGTTTCCCGGATGATTAGGTCGGTTAGCCGATGCCGACTCGGTAGCAAGATCGGATGTTTTTGATCGTAGGGCAGATCTGATTTTTGCAGGCGCCCACCAACCCGCAGTACAGCGTCTTCGTCCAGGAACGGATTGAGGCTCGCGATTCGGCATTTCGATGTCGTATTTTTGGCTTGTAGACACTTAATTTCGTTTCCGAATTGCGATGTCTGCACATTTCGGATAATTCGAGTCTCGGCCAATTGAATTTCTTGGGCGCTCAGCGAACCGCCGCGTGGACCACGTGGCCGGAACCGTAAACAATATGCGATTACCCTTTGTAATGTGGTATATGACGAGCAACGCGTGAATAAATCGATCGTGTTCGTGTTCGCGACGAAACAAGTGACCGCCTTGAGATCGGGAATCTCGATGTTTTGCAGCACTTCGTCGGGCCATTCGTCCGCGTTTTTAATCAGCCACGACGGACCGACGACCCATGCACGATTCTGTAGAAACGCGTGTGGTAATTGGCCTCGGGATAATGCGTCTGCCGGATTGTACTCTGAGCGGACGTGTCGCCAGGTATGATCACCGGTAATTGATTGAATTTCCGCGACTCGCGTGGCCGCATACATTTTTAGTCGATGCGGTGCCGTTCGAATCCAATGTAGAACCACGGTCGAGTCGGACCAAAATACCACCTTATCAGGTGAGATATCAAGCGCGTCGCTCGCCTCGCGGTATAGCCGGGTCAACAATAACGCGCCGCATAATTCTAATCGTGGAATGGTCACCGTCTTGAGCGGCGCGACTCGCGATTTAGCGCACAATAAATGACACTGGACAATCCCGTCCTTCCCGGTCGACCGCACGTATAAACATGCACCATATCCAATGGTGCTCGCGTCGCAAAATCCGTGTATTTCGATATTTCGAGGTTGATCCGTTAAAACTCTTCGGTGAAATGCGACTGCTCGGAGTAGCTCTAATTGCTGCGTGAACTGCGTCCATTCCGAGTGAATAGACTGCGGAACAGATTCGTCCCACGCGATTCCTGACCGCCATACGTCCTGCATAATCTTTTTTGCGTGTAACACGACCGGACCCAACAAACCCAAAGGATCGAAGATCCTCGCTATTTCGGAGAGGATAGATCGCTTCGTCGCCTTGCTTCCGACGGCGTCCGTACAGGTAGTGTAACATATCTCGTCCGTGTTCGTTTTCCACGAAATGCCTAACGTTTTCAGTGATCGGTCAATATTCACTATGAAGTTTGCGCGCAGTTCATTATCCGTGAGATCATCCAAAATGTCCCGGTTGTTCGATGCCCATTGTCGGATCGAAAAACCGCCGCGACTCAGGGCGCCCGTCACCTCTCTCCGTATCGCGCGAGCTTCGTCGATGGTATCAGCGCCGGATAGAAGATCGTCAACGTATAGGTGTGATTTTAGTATCTTAGCGGCTCTCGCATACGACTCTCGTTCGTCGTCGGCTAGTTGATGCACGGTTCGGATCGCGAGGAACGGTGACGATGAAACGCCGAATGTGAGCGTATTTAATTGGTACGTTTCAATTTTTTCGTTCCGGCGCCATAATATTTTTTGGTACGGCCGATCGTCTTCGTGCAAGAGTACCTGACGATACATCTTTTCGATATCTGCCGTTAGCACATATTTGTACGTGCGGAAACGAATTAGATGCGCGAATAACTTCGGTTGTATAGTGGGTCCGACCAGAAGAATGTCATTTAGTGACGCGCCGGACGTTGTTTTCGCAGACGCATCGAATACCACGCGAACTTTGGTGGTGCTACTAGCTTCTTTCACTACCGCGTGATGGGGCATATAGAATCCCTCGTCACCGGGAGCCTCCATCAAAGACATATGGCCTAAAGCTAAGTACTCGTCGAGAACGCGCTGATACTCGTCTCGCAATACGTTGTTCGCGTTTAATTTGCGTTCAAGGGATAGCAGTCGCTTGACCGCGCCGTTTCGCGAATTGCCGAGCCGTTCGCGGGTTCCGCGAAATGGTAAACGTACCGTGTACCGACCGGACGGATCGCGACTAACGTTCCTTTGAAAATGCATTTCGCACGCGACTTCTTCCTCCGACCGCAGTCCTTCCGTTTCGACTTCTTCTATCTGCCAAAACTTGTCGAGTTGCGTTTCCAGCGTCGACAAGTGGCACGCGGCTCTTGTTGCTTGTTGTTGCGCAACGCCACCAGTCACGACCCAACCCAATCGCGTTTTCTGTAAGTACAAATCTTGTCCTTCGCGCGAGAGGTTAATTTGACCAACCTGGAATAGCGAAACTGTCGCTCCAGCACCGATCAACAAATCTACTGGACGCGGCAGATGGAATTCAGCGTCCGCTAGGCGGATGTTACGCGGAATTGTCATTGAGTCGCGTGGAAATACCTCCGATGGAACCAGATCAGTGATATTCGGGATACTGAGACACGTCAATTCTTTTTCAAACCCGTCGAAGGTCGATCGTACTTGTAATTTAACCGGGCCCTTCGACACTGTGTGCGTGCCGTTTAACGTACCGATGGGAAACGATTGCGCGGTTACCCGTATACCTAATCGCCGTATGAGCGCCTCAGTGACAAAATTGGCCGTTGCGCAGGTATCTAATATGGCTCGGGCTCTTACCGATCGGTTTTTACTAATGATTTCCACTATGGCGCTCATTATCAACTGCGGTGACGCCGTAGGAAGTACGGTCGCGAGACTAATCGTCAGCTCCCTGCTCGGTAAGGGTAGTCATGCTGACTTTCCGGCGTCCGCATTGTCAATCGCGGGTTTTGAGGTATCGGTTCTGCTCGAGCTCGCAAATTCGAAGTTGTGTAATAATGTATTGTGCCGTCTTTGACAGATTGTACAACTCGAATACCGGCATGGAGCGTCGCGATGGGAACGTAGGCAGTTGAAGCAAACTTTCGCGGTTTTTACGAGCTCGATGCGCTTCGGGACGGTTAAGCGCTTAAATGCGGCGCACGTGAAGAGGGGATGACAGCTAATCTTACACGCGACGCACTTGCGTTCTTGGGTGACGAATGCGCGATTCAGCGGACGTATGCGTCGCCGTTTGTGAGCGCGGTCGTCTCTCTCGCGCTCGCGGTCTCGATCGCTAGATCGCATCTTGTCTGTGCGCGATACACAAACCGCGGTTTTGTACAAAAATTCGAGCATTTCATCCAAGCTCGGATATTCCTGTCGGCTTAAGCCTGCCTGCCACTTCTCGTACGTGATTTTAGGTAGTTTGCTCTCGAGTAAGTGAACGACGGTTTGTGTGCAAACCGGTGTTCCCAGCGCGTGTAGCGACGCAAAGTGCTGTTGAGCGTCGTCGGCTAACCGCGTCAGGCCGATCGTGGATTCCTTATCGAGTGTCGGCATGTCGAATAGCATGGACATATGCCGCGATACCAGAAGGCGTTTGTTTTCGTACGCTCTTTCCAGAAGATCCCATGCCTTCGCGTAATTGATCCCGTCGACGTCAAAGAGCCGAATTTTGTTTGCCGCTTCCTGTACTAACGCGGACCGGAGGTATTGTAATTTCGCCACGTCGTCTAGTTCACTGCGTGAACCGATCATGCTGTTAAATGCGTTTTTAAACGACAACCAACTTTCATAACGACCGTCGAAAGTCGGCAATGAGGCATCGGGTAATTTAACGGGGCGACTTTTCGCACCGTCTGTGCTTCTGCCGTCGTTTGCAGAGTCGGTATCTGCGCGCGAGATGTCTGGGCGATTTAAAATGTTCTCGGCCCGGCCCGCGAGATCATAGAAACGGGTCGTAATCTCCGCGAAGATGTTGTCACGTAATAATAACTCGATTGTTAATAAAAATAAGCAGATGCTAGACTGTTGTCCAGCATTGACTCTCTTTATTCAGTATTACATAAATAAACCGACAGTATTTCGATCCGCGTACTTTTGTGGTTCCTTAGCGACTGATAATCCGTATCCGTTCTCTTGTATTTATAAGATGTTGTTATCAATCGGGCAAATTCCGGGCAACGGTCGATCCTTTGTGGCTCAAAGATTAGGGGTGATGTCATCCGTTCTCCTGTGTTTGTCCTATGTTGTTATCAACTGGACGTAGT
The DNA here is from genome assembly GCF_050948215.1 of Halictus rubicundus. Classification (NCBI taxonomy): domain Eukaryota; kingdom Metazoa; phylum Arthropoda; class Insecta; order Hymenoptera; family Halictidae; genus Halictus; species Halictus rubicundus. The sequence goes on along the minus strand of NW_027489131.1, from coordinate 45,267 downwards.
CCAGTCAACAGTCGATCCTTTGTGTTCAAAAATTAGGGGTGACGTCATCTGCGATAATTTACAGAAATTTGGGCGTTACACTCCCCCCAACTTAGATTGAAGTTAGTCCTCTAACCTGGATAGTTCCGGAGGATGGACTTGTGGAATTTGACTGTTCTTGGCTGGAACAGGATCTCTGGTTCCGGCGATGGTTGTGATTGCCGTTGGTTATTCACCAATGTGGCTAAATCTGTGTACATGTTTAACAACGGTGCGGTAGCGCCCGGTGCTGGCGTTTCTACATTATTTTCTATATGAGTCGTCTTCGACTTACAACTGAGAATATGAATACAGAGTTTCGATGGAAGAAAGGATTTGATACAGTTAAAAATACCCGTTTTGTCTAGTCCCCAAATGACTAGGGCGGTTAATGCTGCGTAGCCGGCAATCTGCAGTGTGGACAGTCCCCACGACTTTACAGATTCGATTCGATGTTCGAATTGGAGTCTGTTAATTTCTTGCTCGATATCATCTAATGTACTGTGGTAACAGTTTAAGTTGTTTAATACTTTTGGTGTCTTGTCTAACTTTTGCAAGATTGATATGTAATCGCTACTATTCGGCGTTCGAATTTCTTTGTGCCTGGTTTCGTATGATACGCTAAAACGCGTTTGTCCTATTCGCATATAATTGTTATTATATAATAATTCGCAAGATGTGTTGGATTTTAATAAACTAGGTTGTCGTAAATACACAATACTGTGTTGCGTTCCGCATATGGTGTTAATTTCTATGGGTTTCTCTGGAATAGCTATATACTGATTCTGTTCTTTTAATGGCATAAAAGTAATATCGTCTATTTTCAAAATTACAATTTGGCATGAAAGGATTTGATTATTGAAATTAATGAGCTCTGTGGTACAATCGTGTCGTGTGTTTCTGTTGTGGATTGGTTGAGTCTGTTTACACATGGTTATACCGGTTTTTGTTTTGCAATGTGTATTCAAATATTCTTGCTCCACGTTAATATAATTTAACCCTGAAATCAAATAAATTTGGTGTTCCACGAGTGGGATCATAAATACATTGTTCTTCTTCGTTGGGATGGGGTAGATGCGGTCTATATCCCATTGCAACGTAGGTAGAATTGGTACTGAGATTTTGAAAAATAATTTGTTGTCCGTAATAAACAACTTTAATTCTGCAAGATCAAGTATGGTCTGGAAGTTCTCGTGAGTTGGTTTTAATGCCAAGTGTGTAGTTTCGTTTTCGAGTGTGCGTTTGTATGCGTCTAGAAATTCTTTTGGTTCTAAAATTTGTGGGCTAATGATTCCCTGTTTCGCTAGTGTGATGGTGGTAAGTAGTTCGTCGTATGAAAAGTGTAAATCCGCGATTGCTCCTTCTGTTCTAATGATCCAGTTACTCATGAGTGCGTCACGTTCGGCTTTAAGTGAATTTGCTCGTGCATCTAAAGTGAGTTGGTTTATGCGTTGTAAACTGTCGGAATCTAACATTTTACGGATGAGAGCGGTTTGATTACTGACTATCGTTTTCAATTTATTGTTCGCGTTGAAAAGTTTGTCTATGTTCGCGTTGACAGTGGTTAAGTCGTCTTCGTCTAACGTTCCGAATAATGATTTTGACAATTTGACCCTTTTTTATTACACATGCGATGTACCTATTGAAATAAATAAAGCAGCAATTTATTCAAGATTGCGTACGGTTTTTGTCCCACTATTGGCATATTCTCAAATTACGTAAAGTAAAACGATATAGTCCTAGAAAACAAGAATTTGCATGAAAGTGCACGCTGTAGTTATTAAAAATTCTTTTTTCTTACTTAGCATACAATTGTTAAAATATCGCAGAATCATTGCTTGCCGGCATTTTGAAAATTGTTCGAATTTTCTAGGTACCAAACCATAATGAAAATATATTGGAGATTACTTTGCGTGAGTTTGTTATGTTTGGGAGCCGGCAGAGTGGAAGGACTGCAAAGATGGGGTTCTCAGTTTGGAAAAGCTCCTCTCCTGGAGAGATTCTTCTGGAAGACGTTGGACTTCGCTTATCCGGACGAAGCGAGCAGACAAATGGCGATGATGAGGGGAGATTTTGTACCAGAAAACGCGCTACCCGTTGGCATCGAAATATGGCGAAATAAACTGTTTGTCACGGTGCCAAGATGGCGGAACGGTAAGCTCCAATTGAATATATCCCTTTATTTGCAACTACTCATGTATATACTAACTAATACGAATATCTAAATATTTTATTCGTTCGAATAATATTTAAAATATTATCATGTAGGACAGCTAAATTTTGTTCAAATTGTACACCTTCGAATGTAGTATTTGATCATATAACAAAACTTTGTAGAATGTACTTGAACAATAACAATTTGAATTGTTTTTTTAATGTTTCTTAGTAATTGTTAATCCATTTTTATACAGCCACGTGGAATACATAGGTATATCCAGTCGTTTTTAAACAATTCTTTTATCGCATTATACGGGAAACTGCTGTTAAGCATAACTACATCCATTTCCGTTTGAATTGCAATGGAATTAACTAACTTTTATCACCTTTTAACTCCGGAGAGAAAACCAGATAAAAATCTCGAGCAGAAAACCGGAAACTGACGCGAACACACTGTGTAAAATGTAGAGGATCAGTGTGGTCGGTGCAAGCCTCGAATCTAGTCTGGCTGGCTTCCGGTTTGCGACACAAAGTGCCGAAATCCGCGCGAGAGCGATTACAATACAGGACTTCTATTTCTCTTTACCTCCGCCTTCGCATCGACTTAAATCTAGAAGGGAACTCGCGAATGAATGAGTCTTATTCACTTTTATATTCTCGTATTTCCGATTTTTTTTCTTCTCGGTACTCTAAGTTCATCATAAGCGATGGCGCGCGCCAAGTCATTGTGCATGGAGAAAATCTTGAAATCTTAACTCAAACTCAAAATTAGTTCGCAAATTTTGATTAATTCTCCATTGGAAACTCCCATTTCAAAACTGAAAATATTCGATCAAAATCGCGAATAGGATTAGCGGAAGAATAATTTAACCCTTTGCACTCGGCGCTATTTTCATTTTATTCATACGAAACCGATCCGATTTCCACATATAGTATTTAAATGTTTAGTGATCTACTAAATACAAATTTTGTAATGTAACAAATATTTTGTAATATTTTTTGTAATTTCCTTGAAATAATGCCATAACAATTTCTAGTGGTGCTTCAGAGTCACCACTCGAGTGCTAAGGGTTAAGAGTATTCTCAAGAAATTGTCGATAATCGTACCGTGATAATTTGGTTAAAAAAAAAAATTAGAAATTGATATTCATCTCGAATCAGAGATTCACTTACGCAGTGCAGTTTCAATGTAAATTATTTTTACGTGTCAAACAAATGTCCCCCCTCTCTCTCGAACGAACGAACGAACGAACGATTTCCACCTCGCTTCCGTTGGTTCTTTTTCACGTTTTTCTCCTTGTTCCGGTTCCGATCTTCCCAGCAGTCCCTCTGAAAGTTCTCGAAACGCGTCGAAGCCCGCGGAGGTCGGCATTGTTTTTACAAGGTTTTATTTGTCCGCGGCTTTGTTCGGCCGACTCTTTCTTCCGACGTCAGCTTCTCCCCAGGCAGAGGATATGAAATATTAAGAGAGAAAAGAAGAAAGAGGTTCCTGTCACACCGTCCGAGCAGAATGAATTCGGAACGTTCAATGACTTCCTTCCTGAGCCCGGGAAGCGAATTGTTTTAGAATTCGGCACGCAATCAAAGCAAAAAAAAAAAACAACAACTCGATCCGAGCTTGTCTGACCTCCGAATGCCATTATCCTGGTCTCCAAAGACCTTTCTGCTCACTGCGGAACATGTTAAACACCATGGTCCATCGATTCCATCATTAAAGATTTGCTCATTCTTAAGCCCACCCTAACATTTTCTGTTCGCTGAAAAATCGGATCTGCACGTTGATCGCACGCGACTAACGTGTTGACCAATTTTTCCCATCCTTATCTCCAGTGTTGACCTTTCTTTAGGTCATTTGTGTCTGTGACTAAATATTTTTTATAGATCTAAATATATTGTAGAATTCGGCACGCACTCAAAGCAAAAGCTAACTCGGAATGACCTCCGAATTATCCTGATCTCCAAAGACCTTTCTGCTCTCTGCGGAACATGTTAAACCATGGTCCATCGAGCTCATTCTTTCTGAGCCCACCCTAACGTTTTCTGTGCGCTGAAAAATCGAAGCGATCTACACGTTGATCGCATGAGACTAACGCGTCGATTAAACTTTTCTCATCGTTATCTCCAATTTTTGATCTTGCAACCTTCCCGTTGACCTTTCCGGAGACTATCTGAATATGTGCCTTTCAAAACTTTGCTTCTATTGTCGGGCATACATGTTTCCGATAAAATCGAGTTGCGTGTGCCAGAGTTTCGATAACGTTCCGAACGCGATCACGCTATTCTAGGATTGGTTGGCGTGCAAATATTCGTTCATAATTTAGGACGTTCGGAATGCAGTTCAGTGACGTGTGGTACTAACTATTGTAGGTATTCCGGCGACTTTGAATTATATATCGCTTGACACAAATCGGGGAGGATCGCCTAGGCTCACGCCTTATCCAAACTGGGCGCAAAACAAAGCTGGAGCGTGCGGCACTGGCATGACCACTGCTTACAGGTCAGTGTGATGCAAAACTGTATAATAAACTATAATGAACAATGAACCGTTGAAGTACAAAAATCACTAATAAGCAATGAAACTTAATGTACATTCATATTGTACATGAACATTTAACACATTCGCACCGGATGACACATGCGTTTTTAAAATCCTCGTACTTCCGTCTGAAAATGAACAGATAAAACGTAAATGATTCGATTTATTTTGAGATATGATGGACGTTTTAACAGTTAGACATATGAACCGGTTAAAGAATTGAAACATATACATATAGTCTATCTTTTTCGAACCCAATGTTACCACCTTTCTTCGTTCGTTGTTACTGCAAAATATCACGTCAGTTTTATCATTATAGAATACACGCAGACGCGTGCGACAGATTGTGGGTCCTAGATACTGGTACTATAGGCATCGGGAACACAACGGTGCAAGCCTGCCCTTATACCCTGAATGTTTTCGATTTGACAACGGACAAAATCTTAAGGCAATACAGACTGAGACCCGAAGACATCAACATGGTATCTCTTTCTTGAACGTTATTAATAATCATAGTTTTATCTCACTACGAAGAAAAATAATAATACTCGAGATGACTAAATCGATAATTTTATATACAGGGTGGCCCACATAACTCTGAACAGCTCAATATCTCGAAAACTATGCCATCGATTTTAAAGTTCTTAGTCTTAAATTGCATGGAACTAAAGGGCCTTTCTGACTACATAAACGTGAAGTGGCCTCCCTTCCCTTTTAACGGGGGAGGGGAGGTACCTTTATAATTTTAAATGGAACCCCCTATAAAACGTTACATATTTAGATTCTACAGGAAAAAACAAGTCAATTTTGTCTGAAACATTTTTTTGTCAGATACTTCCACGATGAGATATAACAGTTTGAAGTTTCGAGTTGTAGGTGCTCGAGTCCTTTACTTATTCGTGAAGAAATAAAATGTACTTTAAATTAAATGTTCAAAATGTCCACCACGGGCTTGTAAACATTTATTTACTCGAAACATCAAAGTTGTTCTAACATTTTTTAACATTTCAGGAGTCACTGAAGCGCAAGCGTCACGTATTCTTTGTTTCATATCCTCTTTTCTCGTCGGTGGTTCAAACATAACTTTGTCCTTTACATATCCCCATAAGAAAAAATCTAATGGTGTTAGATCGGGGGATCGAGGAGGCCATTGACGAGGTCCCCCACGACCTATACATTTGTTCCCAAATTTTTCGTTCAAAAATTGCCTGGTGATGATTGCAAAATGTGGAGGAGCGCCGTCTTGTTGGAACCACATTTCTCTTCTAACGTGCAGTGGCACATCTTCCAAAAGCGCAGGCAAATGATTTTTTAAGAAATCACAATAACTTGCAGATGTTACAGTTTCTTGAAAAAAATAAGGTCCAATCACAAAATCTCCTATTAGGCCACACGAAACATTTAAAGACCATCGATGTTGAAAGGGAACACATCGCATCCAATTTGGGTTTTCCACGGCCCAATAATGCAGATTATGTCTATTTACATGCCCTGAATTCATAAAAGTGGCTTCATCGGAAAAAAGTATTTTGCACAAAAAGTCATTTTCCACAACACCCTGCAGCCACTCACAAAATCTTACGCGGTGATCGTAATCTGCTATCGAAAGCTCTTGTGATAAAACCATGTGATATGGATGATACTTTTGCCGTTTCAAAATTCGTTGACTTGATGAACGACTAATACGACATACGCTAAATGGTAAAGTGAACTTTTCTTTCTGTGGAAAAGTGACCTTTTTCATCTAGCGATCTGCGAAATTTAGTTTATAAGATTGTAAAATCGTCGTTGTAAGAAAGGGAGTCAGAAGGAAGCGTATTGAATTCCTTCTGGTCCTCGTGGTGAGACCTGGGCAATCGGTATTATTCTCTATTTGTAAGAACTTCTAGTAATCTTACGAGAATAATATCGAGCTAATAGCTGCACAATTATAATTTCCTATAACAATTTAAATTAAAATTTAAGACTTACTAGTTATAAAAACTAGTGTATGTAGAACTGCGTGTGAATTTACTTTGGGTTAGATTGGGATGGGCCAAGATGGGCCTTCAATGCTTCTCGGTGGCAACGGCATGGCTCTTCGTCCTGGAACATCTTCAGTTCCGCAGTGGTCGATCCAAGCTCGTGGTTCGAGTTGGCCCACTTGTCCAGCGGAAACCCTGCCGACTCCAGGATGTCGGTCAGCTGTCGACGGACTTCCCTCGCCTGCTGGACATTGTCTGCGCCGGACAAGATGTCGTCGACATAGGATTTGCGACGGAGAGCCCTTGCGCCAAGGGGGAATCGGCCTTCCTCATCCGACGCCAGTTGCTGCAACACCCTATGAGCGAGATACGGAGCAGGAGCGGTTCCATACGTTACGGTGGTCAACCTGAAATCAGATACCGCTTGTGCAGAGTCGTCTCTCCAGAGAATGCGCAGCCAATCTTGGTCGTCAGGATGGACTGAGATCTATCTGAACATCTTGACGATGTCCGTCGAGAATGCCACCCTGAAGAGGCGCCGTGGTGTGATGATCGCCCAGAGGTCGCTCTGCAGCTTCGGTCCAGGCAACAACTCGTCGTTGAGGGACCGGCCTGCGATCGACGCAGCTGAGGCGTTGAAGACCACGCGGATCTTCTTCTTCCCATCAATCTCCTTCCATACTGCATGGTGCGGGATGTAGGAACCAGGATCTCGTTCCTGGAGAGGGGCATCTGCGAGGTCCATGTGCCCCAGGCGGCTGTACTCCCGCATGAAGGCCACGTAGTGGTTCCTGAGCTGCTAATCCCGTGCTCGTCTGGTCTCGGCGCTGAGGAGCATCCTGAATTCCCGTCGGTGGTCGCTCCTCCTCCCCTAAAAGGTAAACGATCAACATACCGACCGGTATGATCCCGAAACGTCGTGTCCTTGAACAGCTGTTCACATTTCAGGTCCTCCGGTGACAGCGGCTGAGACGACGGTACTTCCTCGATCTCCCAGAACCGTCGAAGATCGGGTAACGGCTCCTGGCAGCTCACGTGGTGGACACGGGTCTTCCTTACGGACGAGGTCTCCTCTCCAACGGGACCGATCAGCGTCCATCCAAACGGTGTTCGCACTGCGACTGATGTTCCGGCCGGTCCGACCTTTCGCTCCCGGAACAAAAGTCCGCAAACGTCGGCACCGAGAAGCACATCCACGTGCGCCGGGTTGGCAAATTCCGGATCGGCCAATGGCAGTCCTTGGATGTGGGACCAGTACTGCAGCACCACCTGCTTTGAGGGCGTGGGGGCGACCAAGGATTTGGTCACCAATGTCTCCAGATCCATCTGGAACCCAGGATCAATCGGGGAACGGAGGCTTACCTGGACTTCGGACCGAGCAGTCCCCACGGCGGTACCCTGGTAGCCCGTCAACGATACCCGCACCGCCCTTTTCCGCAGCCGTAGCGTTTGAGCGGCCCACTCGCTGAGGAAGGACGTCTCAGAGCCAGAATCAAGGAGGGCTCGTACCAGGAGAGTCTGGCCGTCTGGAGCCTCGAGCTGGACCTTTGCAGTGGCTAGAGGGATCCCCTGGTGAGTCTTCACAGCGTGGATGGCGGCTATCTCGACCGACTCCGAAGGTGTTCGATCCTCGACGACGTAGGCGTCGTGGATCGTCGTGTGGTGCTGCTGTCCGCAGACCCAGCACCGATTGGTAGAGGGGCATTGAGATAGTCGGTGTCCAGTCGCGAGGCACGAAAGACAGAGCCCTTTGGACACGACCAAGTCACGACGTTTCTCAGCCGATAACCCTTTATAACGCTTGCAGGATCCCATGGCGTGGTTTCCCGAGCAGAGTGAGCACGTGCGACCGCCCTTCCCCTTCGACTTCGTTTCCTCCACCTTGACGGCCAGCAGGTGACGGCTGACTGAGGCAGACCCACCACGACTGGAGAAACTGTCCGATTTCGAGGGTTGAGGCGACTCTAACCTTCGCATGGACGTGAGAGCGGTTCTCCAGGAAGTCTTCCAGCGCCTGAAATTCCGGTACGGCGGTAGGATCGACGAGGGTGGCCTCCCACGCTAACCGAGTCGTCTCGTCCAGCTTCTCCGTTGGCAGGAAAACGAACCATTCGTCCCACTCCTCAACGGGCTTTCCAAGTGCCTCGAATGACTGCTGTATCTGTCGAAAGTCGTCGACGAGACTGTGCAGCTTCTCCGGTCAGGCACGACTTGAGGTAATTGAGCTTCGACACCTTCGACAAACGGGCCTTGTTATGGACAGCCGCTTTAAACTGGTCCCGAAAGCTTTCCCACTGGAGGAGGTCGCCAGAAAAGGTCGGCAGGAGAAGTCTCGGCAGCTTCGTGTCTGACTCCGTATCCGGAACTGCACCTGTTGTGTTCGCGCGCGGTCGGCGAGGACAAAGAAGTCCGTTAGCGCGTTCAAATGTACGGGACCGTTGGAGGTCTAGTTGCACCTGCAATTTGCCCAAAATCTAGGGTATTCGAAGCACGGTCGACTAACGGGTGACGGATCCCTTAGCTTCTCGACGCTGCGCTTTCGCATCTGCGGATTCTGAACACGTTATCGCAACGGCACGCACGAGGGTCGAGATCCCTTGTTTCCGCGCGTATATTCGACGAACGTGAACGAATTCGATCCGGCTCGAAGGACCAATGTTTTAGATATACGGGCATTTACAAAATGAAACGTTACCGATACTCTAAGGTAGATGTAAAAAGCGGGGTACCGACGAAACGATTACGTAAATCTACACATAGGTGAGAACTCCGAAATCGAATGTCGTTTGTGCGTGTCAATAGACGAACTGAACGATCAGCTGGGCGCGTCGATCCACCGCATCCGCTCCCCACGCCGCGACGGCGAGGCCCGAGCTGCTCGATCCACCCTGGAGCTCGCGGGGAGCGGTGGAACGGTGCGGGGCCGACGGCGCGCCGGGCTGATCGACAGATCGAAGTCATATTTATTACTAGTTAAAATACATACAGAGTTAACACTTGAAGTGATATTTACAATAAAGATTTATAATAAAGTAAAATCTCGAACAAACATAAAAACATAAATTGACAATAATGCTCGATTCTCCATCTGCTTACATTGTAGGGTGTTGGTCGGTCAACGATAATTTACTGTAATAGCGACCTTACAATCATCTTATACTTTTTGTCAAAATTTCACTTTCTATTTAAATTAGTTTGTTATTGAAACTCATTAGTAGTTTTAAATAGTACTTGAAATACTTTAAGTGATATTGAAATGTGGGAATATTACAATTTGGAATATACAGGGGGAGAGATGGAAAAAGATAGGAAGTGCAAGGTACAACATGTGGTACGGGAGGGTGAAGGGAGAAGGGTTACCAGGGTACCTGAAGAAGGGGTGGGGAGAGAACATGTGGCAAAGGGTGGCCAGGTACAGGTTGGGAAACGAGATGAGAGGTGGAAAGTATTGGTTGGAGGAGGAGAAGAAAGTATGTAGGGTATGTGGGTGGGAGGAGGAAACGTGGGAGCACGTGTGGGAAGTGTGTATGGGAGGGGCTGAGGGGTGAGGTTGGCAGGGGATGGTGGGGGAAGTATTAGGGGATGAAGGAGAAGGAGAGGAATGGATGAGGAAGGTGGATGATTGGAGGAAGAGCATGAATGGAAGAGGTATAGGAGAGGAAGTATAAGGAGAGAATGCATAGGAATGGAGCGAAAGAGAGAGCAGCCGGAAGAGGAGGTCCAGGAGGCGGGAGAAGGATGGGTGAGGTGTAGGGATGGGGGAGATCAGAGAAGCATGTGGGTGTGAGAGAGGGAAAAATAAGAACGCGGCGGATATTAGTGTAAGATCGCTCTCTCTCTCTCTCTCTCTCTCTCTCTCTCTCTCTCTCTCTCTTCTCTGTGTGGCGTGTTTTTAAGATAAGTTTAGTTAAGTTAGGGTAAGTTAGGATAAGTCTAAGGTTAAGATTAGGGTAAGAGCGAGCGAAAGCGGGAGATGTAACTAAAATTGTAACCCCGAGGGGAATCAATAAATGATATACATACAATTTGGAATATTTCGTCGTTAAATAGCCTAGCCGGACGAGGTAGTAAAAAATGCCCCATTCGATTTTTGGTCAACTTTTTCCAATTAATTGCATGCAAAAATTTTGAAAAAACCTGACGAATTGCGGTTATTGATATTCATATTTGAGAATTTCTACATACGTTGTAACGCGCGCGCCAGTCTCTGACGGCTCTGTCCTCGTTATAGCATTCCTACACGGCTCCGAAAATTATTCGAAGTCGAATAAACCGCCGAATAAAGACACAGATGAAAATGAACACTTTATTCAACGCTAAAGATGAATCGCTCAACCCAATAAAAAATTATCTTTATTCGTCGAATAAATTCATTACGCGTGGAATAGAGATAACATAATTATTTTTATTTGACGCGTAACAAATCATTTTTTTATCTTTTATTCGCAGTTTGAAATGTCTATTTCAATAAAAATTTGCCCATCTTTGCTTCTACAATTATATTATTTTATATTATATTAATTCATCCACGTGATTCTCTCTCAAACTCTATACTATTCGGAATAGTATGTTAAATAAACGCTACTCTGGTTTTCAACATATTTCTGTTCCCACAGATCGATTCTTCGAACAATTATCTATAAAAAAAGTGTAAGGAAATAATGCTTGTTCATGAAATATTTTTAAATTACAAATTAAGGTATCTCATATGAAATTTGAAGTAGAAATTGATTTTCCTAAAATTATGCTTTAATCGTTTCTTACGTAAAATATTTTTACGAATTTTTTGTCCTTGATATTAGTTTTACTTTCAATATTTTAAATCTTAAAAAGCAACACTAAAAAAAATATCTGTTTAATTCGAATACGGTCGTCGGAGAATGTAACATTTGATAATCGATATGGTTCCGTGATGATCCACCTTCTCACCAATGAGAATTTCCTTAGTGGCCTTCTGTATCGACGAGTTACCGTCGTTGGCCTTCTGTTTCTTACTCCAACCAAAATCTATCCTAGAGGGCAGTAGAAATCACCGTATTTTTCGAGCGACACATTCTCCCGTAAGGCTGGCAGTCTTTATATTGTTACGTCCCGCGGTTGGTTACGCGATGGTAAAGACGCTTCGCGATTTTACCGCGGAGAGACGCTTCAAAATTACAACCATTTGGCTCACTCGACTCGTACGTTCGAAGTCTAGCCGGGTCCACGGTTCCACGTAGATATGTAGATATGCTACTCACCAACAGTCCTGGACAGATTGCAAGAAACAGAGACAGATGGGGCAGCCGTGCTCCCTCGGATTGGCTACGGAGAATAGGTCGGTGTCCTTGTCCCTCTTAGGTCGATGGCTCTCTCTCTCTGAAGATGTTGGTCCTGATGCTGCGCGGCCGCGAGATGGTGCAGACGTTCGCCGAATGGATTGGATTGTTAGACACGAGAGGGCGAAACAACTGGCGTAAATAGTGGTTACAACCGGCGCGACGCGGCACTCTCTTGCGCGGGATTGGCGGGTAATAAATGGCAGGATTTGAATGGTTAACACTAAATATATATATTCAAAGAAGTAGTTGGAATACAAAGACTCTTAATACTAAATATTGGAACAGCTAGATATAATAAGAGGTAGTAACGTTTGAAATGGAAACGCGAGATGTTGACGCGACCAGGTCGCGGGTGAAAACCGACTTCCTCGGGAATTGTCCAGACCTCTTTCGCTCGGAGATCGCGTGGAGGGGCGCGTGACGTATTACGCGTCGTAGTCTGGCTCGCTAGAGCGCGGTGACGTAATGTCACGCATCTTGGCGCGCCTCGGAGATGGGGAATACGGGACTTGGAATTCTATGTGATGTAATGTAGTGGCTATCTATATATTATACAACTTATGACCTAACGCGACATCTAGTTATAACCAAACACAACATCCCGACGGCGCGACATCCATTCAGAAGCTAACGCAACATGTCGATAGGCGTGACATCTAGTTATAACCTAGCGCAGCAACACGTCGGCAGACGTGACAATATATATCTCGTCGGTGACACGGTTCTGTTCCAGGAAAGACGACACGGTTCTGTTCCAGGAAAGACGACACGGTTCTGTGCCATGATAAGGCTAAGCAGATGTCAGCACTATATCGGGAACGCCGAAAACCCGGGCGTGAGCACTCTCCTATCCTCTCTGATATGATCTATATCTTCATTATCGTGGCCACATTCACATATTGTATAATTTGTAGGGAGTATAGTTGACTCCCTAGTGCATCCGCTAGGCGACGCAGTGAGCGCCAATACATAATAGCAGAACTCAAGGTGTCTAGGGATTTTCCCCTAGACCACAGTCTCTTTGAATCTGCCGCCGAGAGCAGATGCGAATAAAGTTTCTCTTGTCAACACTCACGAGTCTAGTTTCTTTCCTTCATCGTAGGTCCAATACCTACACAAGCCATAATAAAATTTTCTGTGCCGATACGCGTAGCAGTGATTTCCATCCAGTTTCCGGTTTCCCGGCGGTAGTAGGCCTCAGTCTGGCAATCCACTAGACCGTAAACCTACACAACTGGTTTTCTTACGCCCTCTACGCTGACGAACGATAAATGTTGGAACTAGATCCACAAAAATGATCAAATCTGTTCAAATACAAATGATTGACCAGTTACGTCACCGACGAGATATATATATATAAAGACTGCCATCCCCCGTGTTAAACTGCGAGTCTCAAAGTGGGTCCCAGGTGGGAACTTTTATTCGTTATTCGAAATTTTTATTTAGATAAATATTTTGCCCAACTCTGGTCGGAGAATGTAACATTTGATAATCGATATGGGTCCGCGATGATTCACCTTCTCACCGATTAGAATTTCCTTAGTGGTCTTCTGCACCGACGAAATACCGTCGTTGGCCTTCTGTTTCTTACTCCAGCCAAAATCTATCCTAGAGGGCGGTAGAAATCACCGTATTTTTCGAGCGACACATTCTCCCGTAAGGCTGGCAGTCTTCCTAAATATCTGGTCGGTGTCCAGACAAAAAGATGATGCAGGTTCTGGTCCAGGCTAAAAATTAGTCTAGGGGGCAGCACTATACCGGGGACACTAAAATCCCGGGCATCAGCACTCTCATTTCATCTCTGCCGGCACTCTCATTTCATCTCTGCCGGACTCGGTCGACTAACCTCTTCTCCTCGGCAATCTCCTATTCCTGTCTCTTAGACAATTTCTCAAATTCTCAATAAAGTCTTTTTTGCCTTTCCCTATATTTTAAGTAAATATCTTCAGAGTCTCAAATAGCCGATCGCAGGTTAACAGTGCCTCAACAAGATCATTCATCGGACGCCTGGGCCCATGTGGCCCTAGGCTTGAGTGAAGCCATCATGACTTCCAAAAGTTCTACTCCCATGGGAACAAGCACGGCTGAATCTAACTCAAGTAATAAGAGAAAATCTGTAGACATGTTTCTCCCATCCCCTGGAATAGTAGGTAAGATTCAGGATAAAACGTCAGACTCTTCCTCTGCGAAGAGAAGACGCGAGCCTCCCATAGTCAATCTATATCCAACTTCACATAAAGGCCCGGCTTTTGTCTCCGCTATATTTGACAAAAATACGGTGAAAGAAAGGAATTCCCAGAATGCCCTTATGCTGGCCAAAGCTCTGAATAAAGTCAACCAAGGGGTAGAGGAAATCAGACCGGAAGGGTTTGGAAGGTTTTCAATCAAATTTAAATCATCTATTGAAGCAAACCAATTTATTAAAACTAACAAACCAGATCTTGAAGGGGTAAACACTTTTATACCCAAATTCAGGACTACCAGAAGAGGTATCATCAAAGGCTGGTCTACTGATTGCGAATTAGAAGACATAATTAATCATTCTGACTCTCCAGTTCCTATTCTGAATGCACGTAGGCTTAATAGGAGAATTAAAGACTCTCAAAACGGGAATTGGTCGTGGGTTCCAAGTGAGTCAGTCGTTCTTACCTTTGAGGGTACCGTATTACCAGACAATATCAAATTATACAACCTCATTCTCACACCGGTCGAGCTTTACATTGAACCTATCAAAATCTGCTATGGTTGCTTTCAATTTGGTCATACCAACAAATTCTGCCGGAGTCCAAAAATATGTAGAAATTGTGGGTCAGTAGGTCATAACCTATTGGATTGTCCAAATAAGGATTCGCCATCCTGCGTACACTGTAAGGAAAATCACCCTACTCTTCATCCAGACTGTACTGCCCTGAAATCTAAGAGAGAAATTAACACAAAAATGAATTTATTAAACATTAGCTTCTTCGAAGCCCGTCAACTAGTTTTGGGTAACTCCAGGATTTCTTCCAGATCTCAGTTTGCAGCGACCAAAGAAAACTTCCCCCCACTTAAAATTAAAAGTCAAGCAGATATCGTTAACTTAAAGTCAATTGGCGGTCAACAAAGCCCTTCTTCCTCTCCCTCCGTTTGGACTCAGTCCGCTCCCTCCATCTCCCCAATAAACTCCACCAGAAAACCCCCTAATCTATCCTCCAGTCTTCTCAATGCATCCAGATTATGCTCTTCAATGAAGGATTATTCATCCAAACCGATTCAATCCTCCTCTTCCCCCTCTGCACTTATCAATAAAAAATTGCCTAATTCTCCCTTATCCTCCTCCCTTCCTCCATCTTCACCCACACCTTCTAACTCGAACTCAACTCTCGATTTACAGCCTCCCCCAAACAGAAAAATCACTCAGGTCTCAATTAAACAATATAAGCCTTCTATATCGTTGAAAAAAACTAATATATCTTGATTTCTAAACATTTTATTATGGATAACCCCCTTAGAATCACACTTTGGAATTGTAGGAGCATTCTAAGTAAGAAAGTTGAGATCACTAGCTTAGCTGCTAGATCAGATATTATAGTATGTACAGAAACTTGGCTCAATCCACAATTAAAATTCTCTGTCGCAGGATTTAACATAGTCAGGAAGGATCGCCTTGTTGGCAAGGGAGGCGGCATTGCCATCCTCATTGCCAAAGACCTTAAGTACGATATTTTGAATTCTATTGTACATAACGACCCTCATACAGAAACCTGTTGTGTTCAGATTACGAACACTGAATGTAAGATAGTCTTAGCAGCATGTTACAGACCCCCTTTCGGTAGATTATCCACTGTCCACTGGGAATCCTTTGTCCAAAATATCAAAGACATTGGTCCGTTTTTAATAATGGGGGACTTCAATGCTCACCACCCAGAATGGAATTGCTCCAAAATAGATGGACCGGGCAGAAACCTTCTTCAAGCGATTGACAACCACAACATAGACATATTGAACTATAACCTATCCTCCCACTATGATATGCGTAACAACACCTCAAGCAATCTTGATCTTATACTGGCCCCTAGAAGTCTCTCAGATTCCCTGTTCATAGCACAGGAAGAAGATCCACTCGGTTCTGACCACTTTCCTCTTCTCATCAAACTTAAAACCTCTAGACACCTTTACTCCAAGTTAACCAACAGATTATCCTCCACAAGAACCGACTGGGAAAAATATAGTAACCTTATGGATAACCACATTGAGTCAGCTCTTCGTCAAGGAGAAACTTCAGTTCTTGAGAATTACACCTGGTTTTCAGAATGTATGAGAGACTCTATTCTCGAATGTTCCCCTCGCAGGAAGCATGTCCTCAACCACCTTCACAGGAATCCTGTCCCATGGTGGGACCCAGAATGTGACAAAGCGGTAAGACTGAGAAAGGCTCTTTTCAAAAAATGGAAACACCAGTCCTCCTCTCTGAATTGGGATAATTACAAAAGACAAGTAGCCATCACCAAGAAGCTCCTTCAAAAGAAAAAAAGAGATAATTTTAGAGACTTCGCTTCCAGCCTATCACATAGGACCTCTATATCTCATCTATGGAACCACATAAAGATTTTAAAAAACAAATGGACTCTTACGAGAAGCACAGAAGTTGTAGATTCAGATTTCATCAACCTTCAAAAACAGGTGGCTATAAATAAAATATCCCCGCCGTGGGTCCCTGTCAATCCTTCAATCAATCTGGTAGTCTCTCCTAATCAATTCTTGGACTCTCCTTTCAACTTAGTGGAATTCAACTGTGCAATAGAACGAGCCAACCCTAATTCATCTCCCGGTCTGGACGGATTAGATTATAAATCGATTAAATACCTTTCCACCAAATGTAGACTTTACCTGTTAGATATTTACAACGAAATCTTTCAATCAAAAAGGATACCAGAAGAATGGATCAGGAGCCAGATCCTGCTTATTAAAAAGTCAGATAATAAAAGTTTCCGACCCATTTCCCTGACATCTTGTATGTGCAAAATTATGGAAAGAATGATCAATAATAGATTACAGTGGTGGTGTGAAAGTACCAATCGGATACCTCATTCCCAATCTGGATTCAGGAAAGGACGATCATGCATTGACAACATCTTTAACCTTTCTGCTTACATTAGAACAGGATTTGCTCTCAAACAAGTTACATCGGCTGCATTCCTAGATATCTGTTCGGCTTATGACAACGTTCAATGGAATATTCTTTTGAAAAAACTCTGTGAAATAGGTATTCCTATTAATACTCTGAGCTTTATAGCCAATTGGTCTTACTGCCGTTTTGCTAGCTCTCCAAGCTTCCAAGGAGTGAGGACAATATACAAAGGCCTGCCACAAGGCGGGGTATTAAGCCCTTTGCTGTATAACCTTTACGTGGCCGATATATTTAAAGGTGTCCCTAAGGAAGTCCACATATCCCAGTTTGCTGATGACATCGCCCTTTACTTTCGTAACTATGCTTTAAATGATGCTAAAAGATCTATCGAAAAGGCTCTAAAAGAGGTTAACAGAAATTTAGTTAAAATAGGACTCGATCTTTCTTTAGAGAAAACCAACTTTATGGTTTTCAACAATAGAAATATGCCTATTGGCCGCACCCTTTTCCAAGTAGGTCAGCTCCTGATACCAGATTCAGACAATGTAAAGTTTTTGGGGATTCATCTAGATCCCAGGCTATCCTTCGAAACCCATATTCTCTATCTTCACAAAAGATGCTCCTCCACAATGAACATTATTAAATTTTTAAGAGGCGTTTGGTGGGGCGCCCACCCGGAAACTCTTATTCTTCTTTACAAGTCTCTAATCAGATCTAGACTTGATTACGCGGCTCATGTTTACTTCCCTAGCAATCTGTCATTGATCTCCAAACTTGAATCGATTCAGGCTCGCGCTATCAAACTGTCCCTGGGTCTCAGAATGTCATCTCCAACAAATGTTGTTCTATCTGAATCCAAAATTCCTTATCTTCAAAACAGAGCTTCATACCTAGGAAAATCCCATCTAACGAAAATCATTTCCAATGTCAACCACATCTCCAATAGATATATCAAAGATCTATTGGAGGCTATTTCCTTAGACCCTAACAATTCGGCCCTTGGAAAGTCTAAGATCCTCGTTAAATGCATATTAGAAACTCAAAATGTTAACGACATTTGTCACAAAGCTTCCAACTTTCCATGCATAACCTCATCTTATAATTCCACAACTTATCAAGCTCCGTGTGATCTCAACTTAGGTCGCATTTTACAAAGATCCCCAGCACCCAACACCGAATTCATTGAGTATATTGGAAATCATTATAACAATCACCTATGCATATTTACGGATGGATCCAAAGTGAAAGGTGGGATATCGACAGGAGCAGCAGTTGTCTGCCTGGAGAAACAGACATATCTCCCTATTAGTATTAATCCGACAGCTTCTGTCTTCACAGCAGAGTGTGCAGCTATTTCTCAGGCCATAGACATCTTTTACTATAGCGAAAGGCCATTAGCAATCTGCTCAGACTCTCTCAGTGCTATAATAAGTCTTCAGAGCCCCACTATGAGCTCTAAAACAAATTTTCATATCGTAGACATTAAACACAAAATTATTGATTTGGCCTCTGCACACCACAATGACAAACATGTTATATTTATCTGGATTCCCTCTCATTGTGGGATACAAGGGAATGAATTAGCTGACCAACTTGCTAAAGAGGCCACCAATAAGCCTCACTCACCCCTACACAAGATCCCCTACACAGATTTTAGAGATTTACATAAGGAAGATATGTGGAAAGAATTCTTGGCTCATCTTAGTTCAATATTTAATAACAAAGGTGTTCTTTATTGGCAAAAATTCTTCAAACCTCAAAAATCACCTTGGTATAGCGGTTACGATCTGCCAAGAGATTTTATAGTTCGATTTGGTAGAATGAGAACAAACCATGTTAATACCCGAGAATCTCTGGCGAGATTTAAGATGGTTCCTGATTCATCTTGTGAGTGTTCTCATCCCGTTCAAGATATTGACCATCTCTTATGGCATTGTCCCCTGCGTTCTAAAGGAAGACAGGAAATGATTCAAAGTTTGATATCCATCGTCAATACCAATCCCGTTTCGATCGATATCTTCCTTAATAATGTAAATATAAAAGCCTTGTATATAATCAGAGACTTCTGTATGATTAACAATATCAATGTTTAACAGAGAGGATGTATTAGTTAGTATCTCTGAGTTAGTCTTTTTATAGTTGTTAATTTTTAACATGTTTGTTAGTTAGTAAGAGTATGTTTTTACAAATGCGGATGTATGTATGTGTTTTCGTGCGCTTATGGATGTACTCAGTTTTGCATTATAATATATGAATTATTTGATTAGATGTAGAAGTGACATTTCCAATTTTATAATTAATTAGTCTTAGGTCAATATTTTTTGAATGTATGCGGAATAATTGTTGTATGAGAGGCGTATTGTCTGTTACTTATTATCAGCACTAATTTCTTTATGTATGTCCGCTGATAGGCCAGAACTGGCCTAATGCGTAATAAATAAAAAAAAAATTTCATCTCTGCCGGTACCAGAGAGAGCTGTAACACGCTGAGCAGGATCAGAGCCAATCATTACAACTTAGCAAGTTCCCTAGCTAGGAAAAATTATATAAATTATACAACATGTGAATATGGCCACGATAATGAAGTTATAGATCATATCATATAGAGTTGTCCTATTTACACAGGGAAAAAGAGGAAAGTTAATGAGAACCTTTGCTAAAAAGGATATAGAACTAGAAGAGGAAGTTATTAGTATATTAAAAAAGATAGACGAGTCCATTTTGAGGGCAATAGCAGTATTTTTAACACAAATAGACAGAGCAATCTAAACGTACCTCTAGAGAAGAGAAAACGAAAATTGGAGTACAAGTATTATTTCTTAGTTCAGAGCATTTGTTATATTTCTATATATTTTATATATGTTTGGGTAGATGCGCGGATTATTGGTGTTGAATATTGATTATATAATGGATAAAATAAGGTGAAAGGAGTATATTGCACATGTATTTACATTTATAATATATAAGTAATTAGATTAACAATAATATGTAAGGACCGTTTTTTGTAGTGGGCAGATAGAGCTCCGGCTCTCCAACGCCATCTTTGTAGGATATATATAAAGGGAAGAATAAACCATAAACCATAAACCATTGTTATGTTGGTGCATATAAGATGACCAAATTTAGAATAAAGCTCTTAGTTATTAATATCTTCAATTCATATGTCAACGAGAAAATCGGTCGAATTTTACTTAACATTTGTTAAAAATGTGGGGATCTTTGCGCCACAAGATAAAATCCCCTAGGCACGCGCTTAAGGCTTTTCGAATTTTATTAGTGTCCGGGTACCGGTACCAAAGAGGTGGTCTCATCGGCGTTGAAGAAAGCCGAAGGACGCTAACGTCGCGAACACAACATAAAGTCAAAACGAAAGAATATTTGTATTTTCTACTGGAACTTTGTGAAAAGTCTTATAAATATATGAATTACCAACATTACTACGATAGAAGAAATGATTCATACGTAATACATTTTTGGAATTTTAAAGGGATAAGTGAAGACGAAATCAAGAAAATGTTTTCCGTTTATGGCTCCGCGACTATAAAGGGTTCAGGTGGTCAATTTGGTTTCTATTTTATACGATATAAAAATTTAGAAGACACCTTAAATTGCCTAAATGGCTTCAAGGGTCATAAGAGCATTAAGATATTACCACATAAAAACAAAATTAACAACAAACCTAAGAACAAGAAACATACCAATAATAAATGGAAACCTGGGAAAGTAAAACTAATCAATCTCTCGAATTCTGAAGAAGCAATTCGAAGCAAATGAAAATTTATGATAATGTGGTCAGTAAAATAGGCAGTGGTTGTGACAACTCTATTGGATCAAGGTCAACGAAGATAGTACAGATGAACAAAAGAAGGTCTGAAATTTCGATCAGCTCTGAAATTGCTGACCAGACTACAAAGACATTAGAGAGTGCATTTGAGGAAGATGAAATTCCTTCCTTGGTCCACAGAAATAAAAAAACCATTATTCCAGCTCAAGAAGTGATTATAGCCAATATCGATACCAGTGTAGAGCTAAAGGAGATATTAACTCTTTTCAATGATTATCGTCCGATCGCCAAACTTTCATCAAGTGAGTACCATACTCTGGAATTAGGTACATTCATGCTTATTTCACGACAGTCAGTGATGCATTAGCAATCAAAAAGAAAGGTGATAAGTATCTCTTGCATGAACATATTCTTATTGTTCTGAGACCAGAGATGTTGATAAAGGAAGCAATTTATATGTAAATGGTTACATTAAGCTTCACGGTTAAATTATATTTCTTTAACTGTGAAGGACATTCTCAATTGTATTAAATGTATTGTGAAATTACATGGCATGTTTTTAAACTTATACAAGAAATGTGTAATTTGTGAAGTGTTGTGTCAATTCATGTATTAAATTATAATTCATGACTTTTTAAATTACAAATTGAATAGCTTGAAGCGTTCTCTATGACAAAACAAACACCTACGCAAGTGATCAATATACCCTAACCAAAGTACTATGGTAAATGTCCCAGTGGCTGACCATGTACCGGCAGAGGTGAAATGAGAGTGCTCGCGCCCGAGATTTTAGTGTCCCCGGTATAGTGCTGCCCCCTAAACTAATTTTTAGCCTGGACCAGAACCTGCATCATCTTTTTAGCCTGGACACCGACCAGATATTTAGAAAGACTGCCAGCCTTACGGGAGAATGTGTCGCTCGAAAAATACGGTGATTTCTACTGCCCTCTAGGATAGATTTTGGTTGGAGTAAGAAACAGAAGGCCAACGACGGTAACTCGTCGATACAGAAGGCCACTAAGGAAATTCTCATTGGTGAGAAGGTGGATCATCACGGAACCATATCGATTATCAAATGTTACATTCTCCGACGAACGTATTCGAATTAAACAGATATTTCTTTTAGTGTTGCTTTTTAAGATTTAAAATATTGAAAGTAAAACTAATATCAAGGACAAAAAATTCGTAAAAAATTTTTACGTAAGAAATTATTAAAGCATAATTTTAGGAAAATCAATTTCTACTTCTTTCATATGAGATACCTTAATTTGTAATTTAAAAATGTTTCCTGAACAAGCATTATTTCCTTACACTTTTTTTATAGATAATTGTTCCAAGGATCGATCTGTGGGAACAGAAATATGTTGAAAACCAGAGTAGCGTTTATTTAACGTACTATTCCGAATAGTATAGAGTTTGAGAGAGAATCACGTGGATGAATTAATATAATATAAAATAATATAATTGTAGAAGCAAAGATGGGCAAATTTTTATTGAAATAGACATTTCAAACTGCGAATAAAAGATAAAAAAATGATTTGTTACGCGTCAAATAAAAATAATTATGTTATCTCTATTCCACACGTAATGAATTTATTCGACGAATAAAGATAATTTTTATAAAGTGTTCATTTTCATCTGTGTCTTTATTCGGCGGTTTATTCGACTTCGAATAATTTTCGGAGCCGTGTAGGAATGCTATAACGAGGACAGAGCAGTCAAAGACTGGCGCGCGCGTTACAACGTATGTAGAAATTCTCAAATATGAATATCAATAACCGCAATTCGTCAGGTTTTTTCAAAATTTTTGCATGCAATTAATTGGAAAAAGTTGACCAAAAATCGAATGACGCAACGGCCATTCAAAAATGTTGAAGGGCATTTTTGACTACCTCGTCCGGTTAGGCTATTTAACGACGAAATATTCCAAATTGTAATATTCCCACATATCAATATCATTTAAAATATTTCAAGTACTATTTAAAACTATTAATGAGTTTCAATAACAAACTAATTTAAATAGAAAATGAAATTTTGACAAAAAGTATAAGATGATTGTAAGCTCGCTATTACAGTAAATTATCGTTGACCGACCAACACCCTACAATGTAAGCAGATGGAGAATCGAGCACTATTGGCAATTTATGCTTTTATGTTTTTAATTAGAACAATATTGTTAATACGAATGAGTTGTAGAGCTTATCCCGATCAAAAGGAGCCCAAACACGACATCGTTTGGACTGTCTTTAATGAGATTGTAATTTTTATCGTAACATTACGTATCAGTCAAACTTGTTCGATTATACTCGAATTTGACCTCATTTTCATCAGGAAAATCCCCTCCATTCGCTCGTCACAATTTTATAAGGGTACATTGAAAAATCTAAAAGTTTAAACTTTCATTCTTGCGCCATTCTCCATCCGCTTACATTGTATGTCGTCTGTCATCGCTGGGTCTTTGAAGCTCGGCGCTCGGCAAAAGTTATTCGAAGATTTATTCGAAGCATTCGAATAAAAGATACAAATAAAAGATGAAAAAATTATTCGACCTTTGAATTAGGGCTGTTACTTTTCCGAAGCTTCGACACTTCGAACCTTCGATTAGTTTCCAGTTAACGGATAAAAGGAATAAATTTTCATAATTTGTTTCTATATTCACCATCTGAATTATTTCATTAATTTATTGTTAAGATAATATATTTATTATTTGAATTATCATTTCGATAGTTCACTGATGAAATAATTGTTTAAATAAATAAATTGTTACAATTTGTTTCTATATTCATTATTTGAATTGTTATTTCAATTATTTATTGTTAAAATAATGGTTTAAATGAATAAATTTTCAAATTTTGTTTCTACATACATTATGTGAATTATTTCAATATTTCATTGTTAAAATAATTATTTAAAGAATGTACAAGTATTTACATAATGAATATAGAAACACATTTCTATAGATTATAAAAATTTCCGTAGATTATAAATTTTTATACTCTATAGAAATGTATTCCTATATTAATCATGTAAATACGTGTACATTGTCTAAACAGTTATTTGAACAATAAATTATTGAAATAATTCAAATAATGAATATAGAAACATATTGTGAAAATTTATTTATTTAATAAGTTATTTTAACATTAAATAATTGAAATAATAATTCAAATAATTAATATAGAAACAAATTGTAAAAATTTATTTATTTAAACAATTATTTTATCAGTGAACTATCGAAATGATAATTCAAATAATAAATATATTATCTTAACAATAAATTATTGAAATAATTCAGATGGTGAATATAGAAACAAATTATGAAAATTTATTCCTTTTATCCGTTAACTGGAAACGAATCGAAGGTTCGAAGTTTCGAAGTGTCGAAGTTTCGAACCTTCGAATTTTCTGAAAACGAAGCTTCGATATTCGAAGCTTCGAAGCTTCGAAATCTTCGGCCTTCGAAGCAAAGTAACAGCCCTAGTTTGAATAAATCCGCTTCGAATAAAAAAAATTATCTTTTTTCGTCGGATAAATTCTCGTCGAATAAAATTATTTATTCGATACTCGTCGAATAACGATACTTTTTTTATTCGAACCTTCGAAGAACGAATAAAAATTTTTTTATCTTTTGCTACATAATGCACATATGATTTATATAACAATATAATATTTATATAATAATTATTGTTCAAAGCAATA
This sequence comes from Halictus rubicundus, assembly GCF_050948215.1. Classification (NCBI taxonomy): domain Eukaryota; kingdom Metazoa; phylum Arthropoda; class Insecta; order Hymenoptera; family Halictidae; genus Halictus; species Halictus rubicundus. Next base: position 20,678 of record NW_027489131.1, on the reverse strand, counting down.
TAGTTAATTAATAATAGCAACAAAATTATGTCATCCTATAACAATAACAATACAGTTCTGAACAATGAATTTATTCGCGTATACGTACAGTTCCATTCATTTGTTATTTATACCCAACATAAAGTGTAACTAATAATAATCGAAATTAGTATTTGAAATCGTATTACTGAAATTTCGATCAGCTCCGAAATTGCTGACCAGTCTTCAAAGACAATGGAGAGTACATTTCACGAAGATGAAATTCCTTCCTTGGTCTACAGAAATAAAAAAACCATTACTCCAGCTCAAGAGGTGATTATAGCCAATATCGATCCCAGTGAAAAGTCTTATACAAATATGAATTACGAACATTGCTACGATAGAAGAAATGATTCATATGTCATACATTTCCCGAATTTTAACGGGATAAGTGAAGACGAACTCAAGAAAATGTTTTCCGTTTATGGCCCTGCGACTATACAGGGTTCAGGTGGTCAATTTGGTTTATATTTTATACGATATAAACATTTAGAAGACACCATAAATTGCCTAAATGGCTTCAAGGGTCATAAGAGCATTAAGATATTACCACATAAAAACAAAATTAACAACAAACCTAAGAACAAGAAACATACCAATAATAAATGGAAACCTGGGAAAATAAAACTAATCAATCTCTCCAATTCTGAAGAAGCAATTCAGAAGCAATCGGGTTATCATAATGTGGTCAGTAAAATAGACAGTGGTTGTGACACCTCTATTGGATCAACGTCAACGAAGATAGTACAGATGGACAAAAGAAGGTCTGAAATTTCGATCAGCTCTGAAATTGCTGACCAGACTACAAAGACAATGGAGAGTACATTTAACGAAGATGAAATTCCTTCCTTGGTCTACAGAAATAAAAAAACCATTATTCCAGCTCAAGAGTTGATTATAGCCAATATCGATCCCAGTGTAGAGCTAAAAGAGATATTAACTCTTTTGAATGATTATCATGCGATCGCAGTAACAGGCATCAAGCGAGTACCATACACTGAAATTAGTTAGGTGATGTATTGGTAGATTTGTTTGGTGGTAGTAGGCAGGATTTGAACCCTGGCCGTCCGGGTGAAAACTTAGCACGCTACCGTCGCGCCACACCAATTCCTCAGAGATGTTGGTAAAGGAAGCATTTTATATATAAATGGTTACATTAAGCTTCACGGTTAAATTATATTTCTTTAACTGTGAAGGACATTCTCGATTGTATTAAATGTATTGTGAAATTACACGCCTCGAGCTCGGAATTACGCACAACCCTGAGCTGCGAAAGAAAAAAAAGAGGGTTCGGCGGCAACAGGGGGAGAAAACCCTTATTTATGACCTTGAACCGGTTGGTTCACTTGCGAGGAACGGGTCTAGATGGCACTGCTAAGGTCCACATGTGGGGCCGGCGACACAGCCGCGCATGTGCCGCGCAGTAAGCGCTACTGCGCCTGCGCGGCCGGGCGATAGCGGTAACGATCGCGTTGTCGACGAGCCTTTCGCTCTCTTTTCGCGACGCCTCTTAAAGTAAACGGACGTGTTCTTTAGTCTCCGTTCTACGCCTCGTCTCTCGGCCGACGACGTCGGGTCGTCGTGCCGATGAGTATTCTCGTCGGCGTGTAGTAACTCGTAGCGTGCAGACGTGTTTTATATACCGTGTATTCTGCCGTGTAGTATCTCGTCGCGGTGCCGGCTCTCTCTTTGTACATAGTAGTCGCGACTCGTCTCGAGTGTCGCGAGCTCTCAGTCGGAAGTTGGACACCCGTGGAGGACCGTCGGAACACATCAATACGTACATCTGTACGCCACCACCATTAAAATCCCCACATTGGTGACCCCGACGTGATCGTCGTTAGAAGGATGTATTTGCCGGAGGATGGACGCCTGCACGCGCAGAGGTGCAGCTTGGCCGCCATTTTTGGCAATCGTGTGCGGCGCCGTTTGGACTCCAAGGAATCTGCTGGGAGCCGCCGACACCGGTGCCTTGCCATGTCGCAGCCTTCCTCGGGTGACCTGGGTGTTCCTGTAGCATCTGGTGGAGTAGCTGCGACGGCGGCGTGGGACTCGCGGCTCCAGGAGGATCTCCTCAATGTGGTGTGCCGCGGTGCGCTGTGTTTAAGAGGTGTTGGTGTGTGTGCTCGTGCCGAGCGCGTGCGTGAGCTGTAACTTAGCGATCGACATTTCTGCGTCGGCGTTATTTTGTTCTTACGCATTTTTACGAACTATATGTACTGTTGCATTTAGTGCGTTATTAGTTGCCGTTCGCGACCCAGAAAGCGAAATTCACTTCGAGCCCTTGAAGAAGACCAGGCCACAGCAAGTCGCCCGTGGATTCTCCGCCGGAGCAGAGCACGCCATTGTGGACCAGTTCTGCATTGGGGAAGACGCCTTCAACGAAGCCGCCGATTTCATGGCCGAGGTACTCGGAACCACCACCGGTGAGTCATCTGCCTCCAGTAAACCTGTTCCCGATCTTCCTTACCGACTGGTGTCGCGCCTTCCGAAATTACATTTACCGACGTTCGACGGATGTATGTCCCAATTCCGATTGCATGATTCCGAATGCATGACCACGAAAGCGGTCCATTTAGAACTGGTCTCAGACTACAGCTCGCAGGCGTTTATAAGCGCCTTCCATCGTTTCATCGCGCGTCGAGGTTTGCTCCAAAGCATGTATTCCGACAACGGAACCCCATTCCAGGGCGCGGATCGCGAGTTAACCAAAGCATATAGCAATGCGATCGATAAAAAGGTGGTAGGCACGTTGCTCTGTAGGATCGAGGCTTGTTTAAACTCGCGACCCTTGGTTGCCGTCTCCGAGGCCCTCGACGATTACGCCGTGCTAACACCCGGACATTTCTTAACCCTTTCGCTACGGCAGTCCGCTCCGCCGGGGTGACGCCACTGAACGGGGCACCGCGCCGAAAAGTGTGCACGATGAACGTCGGTAGTCTTTTCGGTGTTTACAAGTTGCCGGATATAGACGGCACCCGTACACACAGGTCGTCGCGTGGATGCCGGCTATAGACGGCACCCGTAGCGAAAGGGTTAATCGGTGCACCTATCCCGAGCCACCCCGAACCGAGCGTACTCGAGCTGCGAGAGAACAGACTTTCTCGTTGGCAACTTGTACAGCGCCTGTCCGAAGGTTTTTGGAAGTCGTGGTTGCGCGATTACTTGCATACCCTACAACAAAGACCAAAATGGCGTGTCGCGCAGCGGTTGGCCAAGCGCGGCCAAATAGTATTGCTGCGCAATCCAAACGCGCCTCCAGCACACTGGGCCCTCGGACGTATAAGCGAATGTCCCCGGGCAAGGACGGACTTACCCGAGTCGTAACATGTAGTATTGATCACTCCCCGTGAGGGGAGTTCCGTACCTCGGGGATTCGCCCCATACCGGAAAAGTCAGCCGTTCATGTTTGGCTCTCTACCCCTAACTCCATCAGTTGCAAAGGAAACAGTCCGTAGGTGTTGTGGACTGGGCATTGGAAAAACCCCTCGTTCACCACTTAAGGATCATTACAACGGTAGACCGTCCCATACGGGAAGTAACTCGCTTAGCAGCTACCGAATCGGCTTGCGCCGACCCAGGAGCGTTACCAGCGGGGGCCACGAGGAGGCGGAGTTACCAGCTTAGCGCTCGGTCTCTAGCAGGTTTCGTCAACGGTGTGGTAGCCGTTCTCATGACTATTTCACCCTACGATCCCGAATACCCAGTTGTTGAGGTATTACCTGCGAAGGATCGTCAGGGTTATTTTGCCTTTATTTCTCTAAGTGCCGAAGTCTATGCGACTAAGGCATAATTCCATTGCGTGTTTAAACGCCGCACAACTCTTGTCTCGCAGCCCATGGTTGGCTGGTCTGCCTGCTCTCTTGCAGTTTATGCAAGTAGGCTTCTCTTCTTTCGACGGGCATTTATCATAAGTATGCCCGTCTTTACCGCAGTGCCCGCACGTGTCGGTTTTCGCTCTGCAATGCTTTGCAACGTGCCCAAATGACTGGCATTTGAAGCACCTAGTTGCAGCGATATAATCTTTAAGGGGGCCGGCAGGCATTTGGCCTTGACTGTCACGCTATGTTATGCTATGCCTTTTTTTCTAGACATTTTACGTCTTAAATAAGTATGTAATCAATTAATAATGCATACCACCGTGTTTGTACATGTCTTTGCTATGTCTGTATAGAGCCCTTTTTTCGATACGAACACAAAAGCCCGTAGGCTTGGAACCCTATGTAGACCCGGTTCCTGTCCAGCAGGATTTTCCGGGTCTTTACTGATACCTCCGCCACCCAGTTGGTGGCTCCACAGTCCTTTTTGCCGGTTTTAAACAGGAGTTTAAACTCGTCTTCTAATTTTGCCTCTGAGTCAAGTTCCAGATTCTGGTTCTTGATTGCCTTTAGGATATCCGCCTCGAATGTCTCCGAGGGGATTCCAAATATAATGGTTTTTGGTCTCCTCTTGGGGAGGGGACCAATGTCTATTTTCTTAAGTAGTTTCTCATTGCTGAGGACTTGCTCAAGGTCCTCAGCTGTCTCGGTCTCTATGAGAATGCCGGAGTTCCCGAGTTTCCTCAGGTTCCGGATTCGTATCTTTTCTTCTGTCGGATTTATGCAATCCGACAGTATCGTTTTGATCTCCTCGCTATTCTTTATTTTGCTACCCTTTGCTGGGTAGATGGCTGCAGCTGGCTTGGACTTTGTTACAGGGGTCCGTTTGGCCACTTGCTTTGTCACTTTATTTGCCTTTATAATGTCCGAGTACAAGAGCGGCTTGGAGGACGGGGCCTCTTCAGCACGACTCCTCTCGGACGAAAGCTTGTCTATTTTTGCAGACAGCTCATCAAGTCTCTCTGTTATTTTCCCTATGATCTGTTCTTGCATGGAGCTCTGCTCCTTTTGTTTGTCTAGTTTTTCCCTTAAAGCCGTGTTGTCTCTGTGGAGTTCAAGCCTGAACTCCCTGGCTTCCGTTTCTGTTTCCTCATGTTCCCCGAGTAGGGAGTTTAGGAGCTCTTCTGCTCTGCTCTGTTCGGGCTTAGCAAGTTCTCTGAGGAACCTCCTGAGAAGTTCCTCTGCGTTTAATGGCAGTTCGTCAAATCGTTCTCGTATGACGTCTTGCTGACTCGGCCTTTGACGAGTGTGCGTGGATACACACAAAGGTCCGAGCCAGTGTCGACGAGGTATTCGGTCTTCGTCACTTTGTCCGTGACGAAGAGGCGGCAGGTGGATGTTCCGTCACTGGCTGCCGCGGTCAGTGTCGGAGGGACTCGTTTCCCGCATACGAACACGGCTGGCGGCATTTGGTGGACTCCTTCCCAAACCTCTGGTGGTACCAGCAGACGTTCTCCGTCTTACGCGATGACCTGGACGAAGACCGACTCCGTCTGGGCGTCCTGCTTCCCTTGTGACTGCAAGGTCGGGATGTTTCGGCGATTCGAAGCTCCAGTTTCTCCAGTCGGTCGATCAGGAGCTCTGCCAGGCGGTCGGACTGCGTTGGGGCCGACGTGCTGGCTACCTGGGCTGGCTGCACCTCCGCGTGGATCTGGTCGGCTATCTCGGCTAGCTTGCTTAATGGCAGGTCTGACTGAGCCGAGACGATGGCTCTGGTCACGTTGGGTAGTCTACCTGACCACAGGGTCCGCAGGAATGTATTGTATAATTTCATTATACTGTTATTGCCTTCTTATTTTCCATATTGTTCACCTGAAGGAACAGGATTATGTAAGGCGGGTGCCTTGGAATAAATGTTCAAAATCAGGCGTACGTGACTGAGTCGTTTATTTACAAATAGAATGATGTCGCGAGAGCGTCCGAGGTGGTTCAACTAAACTCACGATTCACTTGACTCGCGATTGAACTCGGTCTGCGGTTTTTACAGCGACCGGACTGCGACCCGACTCTAAGTGACTCGGCGGAGAATCGGCTGTGACTTCTTCGTGACTTCCCTCTCGCGTCGGTAGTCTCTGCCTTATATTCTCAAAAATGCTTGTCGGCTGATTGGTGGAAGTCCTTGCGGGGAACTTCCACCAATCCGTGCATTTTACATAACACGCCCACGTTCCACGCCTCTCGTGCGTGAGAAGGGTGAGCGTGTCGTTCTGTTAAAAATCTAATTTTGGTGATGCAGCGGGGTGTCTTCCGGGCCCGTGCTAAGTGCGGTACGTGACTGCTGGCTTACGTCAATGGGCCCAGCTTTCCCGGGTGATAGAAACCAGGCACGCGTCGCTGGGACACTCTAGGCTGGAGACCCTTAGACTACCCAAAATTTATGGCGTCCACTTGCGCTATTGAGTTCGTCGCTAGGAACTACAAGGACACATCTGTCCGCTAAGTGGCCAAAAACGTTAAAGACGTTTTCTCACAAATAGCGTCTTATGTTGTGCAAACCATAAATCTTTCTTGGCGCTGGTGCGCTGAAGATTTCTCTTCCGGCGCCCAGCTAGCCGCTACAATTGTAATCATTATTTTATAATCGATAGTTTATAGGTGTAATTAATTAATTTGGACTTTCGGTCCACGCGGCGCGTACGTCCGTCGTATGACTCGGGGATTCGCGCGTCGCGGTTAACGGCCCTCACCCACGCTGCTCGGTTACGACGCTATCGTTGGCGCTGAACGTTGACCTTGGTCGACGTCGGTCTCGGTCGTATTAACTATTTTCAAGACCGCTTTACCGTCGTTTAATGGCAGTTCGTCAAATCGTTCTAGCTCAATCTTGACCTCTTTGATCAATTTCTTATGTGACTCGTTGCACGAGTCACTTGAGCGTTTGTTCTTTCTTTTCCTGCTTTTGGGAAAATCCCATTTGAATTCTTCTGGACCTAGGTCCGGGTATGAATCGTCTGTGTAATTGTCCGATTCGTCATCCCAGACAGTAGCTATGTCCCCGCCTGTCTGGGTCGTTTCTTTTTCCACCTTCGCCTTTCCTTCTACTTCCTTTTTCTTTGTTCCTCCTGCCTTCTTCGATCTTAATTTGGCTTTTTTGAGTTTATTCATATTTGTTCCCACGAATTGGGACGAAGGACGGTCGCTCCCCGGGTTACGCCCTTTCCGGGGAGAAGGCTTTTACTATCAGGATTTCGCCTGGTGTCCTGAAGTTAGTCGCTAATGGCCGGTGGACCCACCGACCGCCCGTGTCAGACACGGGACCTCTTTCACCGCGATCTTCAGCTTAGAGGTTAAGGGTTTGTTCAAGGGGTTCGCCTCCCCGTTGGGCCGACCGGTTAAGGTAAGCCCCCCGTTTCTCCCGTTCTGCAACATTTCACCGGATGTATCCGGCGGGTCGTCGCGGCAGAGGGGAGTCTTCCGGGTGAGAGCCGCGGTTATCGCAAGCGATAACTCACGCAGGAGCTCTCTTACCAGAGCCCCGTTAGTCACTCGAAGGTGTCTACAGGTCCTACCACGTGAAGGAGGGGTTGATGCGTCAGGGTTATACCATGATATAAGTCCCTGACGCTTATAAGACCCGAGGGATACACACAGCCGTTTTCAATGATGTGTGGTATCACGTATAATTAATTATTTATTTAAGGAACAGAAAAGAAATAGACTTAAGTGTACAATAGTTGCGCGCTTAGTTACTAACCGTTAATCTAAACTACACGATGACAACTATACAACTTCAACCCTCAACTTCTTACAACTTACTCTACAACTTTCGGACAACGACCACGACTCTCAGACAACGACTACGACTGACTCCTCCCTCATCTAGCAAGACTCGGTTCATCCCCACGCTCGCCCCTGCCGGAGTTTTCACCATGCCCAAATATGGGCATGAACATCGTCAATGGGCCGAAGGCCCATCGTCGCTCGCAATCCAACGCTGGTCAATGTCGCTTTCCCTTTTTATGGCCTTTTTCCGGCCTTCGCTGCATGCCTGTCCTAAAGTGTCCCTAAAGTCTACCTAAAGTCTATATCTTAAAACTATGTAGCGGGTGCCCGCATATTCCCGATACCACATTATGTCTATCATATTATGTTACGTCCCGCGGGTCGCGAACGTGATTTTAAAAGGGTCGCGGATCCCAACGCGGAATAAAGACGTAAGCTGTACTGACTTTCGGTCCACGCGGCGCGCACGTCCGTCGTATGACTCGGGGATTCGCGCGTCGCGGTTAACGGCCCTCACCTACGCTGCTCGGTTACGACGCTATCGTTGGCGCTGAACGTTGACCTTGGTCGACGTCGGTCTCGGTCGTATTAACTATTTTCAAGACCGCTTTACCGTCGGAGATCCGTGTAATGCAATGAGGAACTGATACTCCGGGTGATAACTCCTGCCGCGCGATGTAGCCGCACTCGAGCCCGGTAGCTGTCATTGCTACATTACGCCGACGTGCGTGCTTTTAATGAAATTCGACCCGTTGAGACAAAGGGGAGTCGGTTCCCGCACCAGGTCATGGCGTTGTCCGCGTACGAGATGACCGCTTCTTCGCGTAGAAAAACAGATCCGACCAATCCGTCGGTCGGAATGGGGAAAGTATCGGGAACGACTTGGAAATCGATAATTTTATTGAGGCAAGTTAGGCGTGCTACGCCGAGAGAAGTGGTAGTTACTTCGCCGATACCTTCTATAATAACGCGTCTCGCCGTGTCGACTAAAATGCTCGGATCTAAGAATGATAATTTAATAATGTTCGTGCAGGCCCCTGTATCTACGAGAAGGTCTGCCGTACATTTTAATTCTGGAATATCGAGTTTAATAATTAATACATCATCGCCCGAGCGGACTGTTACTCTTGCGATTCTTCGGACTGGTTCGTCTCCGGCTGTGACGAGTTGCGCGGATTGCCTGGCCCGATTGACTTGCCTCCCGTCGGCGATTCGGGGCGGACGGGAGGGTCGAGCCGTTTCCCGATTGTTCGCGGATTCGGTTATTATATTCACGCTTGCGGCACTCGTGAATGTCATGTCCCGGGGTTTTGCAATAGTTACATAATTTCGCAGGTGGCCGCTACTTAATACGCAGGTGGCCACTACGTAATATATTGATCACTTGCGTAGGTGTTTGTTTTGTCATAGAGAACGCTTCAAGCTGTTCAATTTTTAATTTAAAAAGTCATGAATTATAATTTAATACATCAATTGACATAACGCTTCACAAATTACATATTTCTTGTATAAGTTTAAAAACATTATAGGGGCTGCACGAACCTCCTTCGCTCGGGGTCCGTGTGGGGGGATCGTGACGCAACCGGGTATCGCGGTGGGGCTCGCTAGCACCCGATGACGTACTGCCAAGCGTCTTGGCGCGCTCGCGGATGGAAATGATGGCAATGTCTACGGATGACGATAGTAATAACTTATAAATAACTTATCTTCTTCTTTAATCTATGATGCGTCGCGGTTGACGTCATCAACAACACGTCGGTCGTCCGACGTGACAATTATCGATCCGGCTTAAGCTCTATTATGAATAGTCTGCGACGACTTCTCAGAGTGAGCCGAGTCTTGTTTAATCGTATTTTGTACGTATTTAATCGGGTTGTGTATTGATAGACGTTGCAGGCGGAACTCGTTATTCACCTGACGCTGATTCGTATAAAGTGTGCACACTGTAGTCCGCACACTTCCATATTATTCACCATTGTAATCATTATTTTATAATCGATAGTTTATAGGTGTAATTAATTAATTTGGAACTTATTGCGATATTTATAAAATAATGATTATTCAACAAAATATATTCTGTAATAGTTATTGTAGAAAATTCTACTTCGAAGCGATCGTGCACGCTCCGTGGTTTCGCTTTTTCTCGGAATGAAGAACACTCTTTCGGTGGCGTGGTGTTTATTGACTGGTTGCTATGCAATTGTACAGAGATTGTTTTATGTTAATTCGCAATGTGTTCGTCTAAAGTAACTAACTTCCGCACGGACCTCCCCACTTCATGACCAGGTCTTGGTTCACCTGTTTATGACGTAGCGTCGATGACGTCGAGCCATCGGCTACGTGCATACACTCGAAGGAACGCATGTCTCCTCGGGTCATAGACTACGCTACGCTGTGATGACGCCTCAGAGTGAGCCGAATCTTGGTTAATCGTATTTTGTCTGTATTTGATCGGGTTGTGTATTGATAGGCGTTACAGGCGGAACTCGTTCTTCACCTGACGCCGATTCGTATACAGTGTGCACACTGTAGGTGGAACGTGATCTTCACCTTATTGTTTATATAAATGTTTGTATAAGCTAGGTGGAACATGATCTTCACCATATGCTTGTTCGCATGAATATATGTTGTAGGCGGGACGCGGTCTTCGCCTGGTTTGGCTGTTAGGCCCGTTCGAATCGTTTTAGAATTTGTTGTGGTCTCACTCTGAGGTGTCGCGACGCGACATACTCCCCCCGTTGAGAGGGTACGATCAACTGTTGCGCTTTTAATCGTGACTCAGAAGTGTACAATGTCTATATGGAGTCGGTGGTATATGTACTGAGTAAGTCGGTAATTTGCTAACGATTGAGCTCGATATTTGTGTTTTACGAAACGCCCGTGGAGAGTTCATTCGGAAGGTAACGGACACATGATTTGTGTGGTCCGTTTGAATTCCCCGTTTGCTGTTTTCACCGTAGCTGCTCGCGCTACTCCGTCCTCACCCGGATGTAGGGCCGTGATCCTGCCTAATGCCCATTGCGAACAGGGTTGATTTCTGTCCTTGAGCAGCACGACGGTACCGACCTCGATGTTTGGGCCGTCCTTAGCCCATTTTTGCCGTTTTTGCAGTTCATTCAAGTACTCTTTGTTCCAGCGTGTCCAGAAGTCTTGGCGGACCTTCGTAATGTGTTGCCAGGTGGATAGGCGATGTGCTGGAACTTGTAACAAGTTACCCTCGGGAAGGGTGGTTAATGCTTTCCCAATTAAAAAATGCGCTGGCGTAAGTGCGGTCAAATCGTTCGGGTCGGAGGATAATGGTGTTATGGGTCGGGAATTCAGGATGCCCTCAATCTCTATGCAGAGCGTATTGAGCTCTTCGAAGGTAAAAAGTGAATCGCCGACAACCCGCCGAAGGTGATGTTTAAACAATTTCACCATCGATTCCCACAAACCGCCGAAATGGGGGGCCGCTGGTGGATTAAAATGCCACGTGATCCGACGGTCACTGGCAAATCTTTGAACGCGTTCTCGGTGCGTATCCGATTGGAGCAATGCGTATAATTCCCTTAGTTGACTACTCGCGCCCACAAAATTTGTGCCGTTATCTGAGAATATATGAGCAGGTAACCCCCGTCGCGCCGCGAACCGTCGCAAAGCTGCGAGGAACCCCTCGGTTGACAGGTCGCTAACGATTTCTAAATGTATCGCCTTCACGGCCATACACACAAACACGCACACGTACGTTTTAATTCGCGTTCTGTTTCGATGCTTGCGTTCCTTTATGAAAAAGGGTCCGCAGAAATCCACGCCGGTGTTTTCGAAGGGTGTCGCCTCGCGTATTCGAACCGCCGGTAGATTGCCCATTCTATATTCGGTGCTAGTTGCGTTGAAACGGAAACACCGTGTGCACGAACGTATTATCTGACGTACTTGGTTGCGTCCGTCAAGTAACCAAAATCTTTGCCGGAGTATGTGTAAAGTGGTTTGTATGCCCGTGTGATGGTGTTTCTCGCGCGTTTCCCGGATGATTAGGTCGGTTAGCCGATGCCGACTCGGTAGCAAGATCGGATGTTTTTGATCGTAGGGCAGATCTGATTTTTGCAGGCGCCCACCAACCCGCAGTACAGCGTCTTCGTCCAGGAACGGATTGAGGCTCGCGATTCGGCATTTCGATGTCGTATTTTTGGCTTGTAGACACTTAATTTCGTTTCCGAATTGCGATGTCTGCACATTTCGGATAATTCGAGTCTCGGCCAATTGAATTTCTTGGGCGCTCAGCGAACCGCCGCGTGGACCACGTGGCCGGAACCGTAAACAATATGCGATTACCCTTTGTAATGTGGTATATGACGAGCAACGCGTGAATAAATCGATCGTGTTCGTGTTCGCGACGAAACAAGTGACCGCCTTGAGATCGGGAATCTCGATGTTTTGCAGCACTTCGTCGGGCCATTCGTCCGCGTTTTTAATCAGCCACGACGGACCGACGACCCATGCACGATTCTGTAGAAACGCGTGTGGTAATTGGCCTCGGGATAATGCGTCTGCCGGATTGTACTCTGAGCGGACGTGTCGCCAGGTATGATCACCGGTAATTGATTGAATTTCCGCGACTCGCGTGGCCGCATACATTTTTAGTCGATGCGGTGCCGTTCGAATCCAATGTAGAACCACGGTCGAGTCGGACCAAAATACCACCTTATCAGGTGAGATATCAAGCGCGTCGCTCGCCTCGCGGTATAGCCGGGTCAACAATAACGCGCCGCATAATTCTAATCGTGGAATGGTCACCGTCTTGAGCGGCGCGACTCGCGATTTAGCGCACAATAAATGACACTGGACAATCCCGTCCTTCCCGGTCGACCGCACGTATAAACATGCACCATATCCAATGGTGCTCGCGTCGCAAAATCCGTGTATTTCGATATTTCGAGGTTGATCCGTTAAAACTCTTCGGTGAAATGCGACTGCTCGGAGTAGCTCTAATTGCTGCGTGAACTGCGTCCATTCCGAGTGAATAGACTGCGGAACAGATTCGTCCCACGCGATTCCTGACCGCCATACGTCCTGCATAATCTTTTTTGCGTGTAACACGACCGGACCCAACAAACCCAAAGGATCGAAGATCCTCGCTATTTCGGAGAGGATAGATCGCTTCGTCGCCTTGCTTCCGACGGCGTCCGTACAGGTAGTGTAACATATCTCGTCCGTGTTCGTTTTCCACGAAATGCCTAACGTTTTCAGTGATCGGTCAATATTCACTATGAAGTTTGCGCGCAGTTCATTATCCGTGAGATCATCCAAAATGTCCCGGTTGTTCGATGCCCATTGTCGGATCGAAAAACCGCCGCGACTCAGGGCGCCCGTCACCTCTCTCCGTATCGCGCGAGCTTCGTCGATGGTATCAGCGCCGGATAGAAGATCGTCAACGTATAGGTGTGATTTTAGTATCTTAGCGGCTCTCGCATACGACTCTCGTTCGTCGTCGGCTAGTTGATGCACGGTTCGGATCGCGAGGAACGGTGACGATGAAACGCCGAATGTGAGCGTATTTAATTGGTACGTTTCAATTTTTTCGTTCCGGCGCCATAATATTTTTTGGTACGGCCGATCGTCTTCGTGCAAGAGTACCTGACGATACATCTTTTCGATATCTGCCGTTAGCACATATTTGTACGTGCGGAAACGAATTAGATGCGCGAATAACTTCGGTTGTATAGTGGGTCCGACCAGAAGAATGTCATTTAGTGACGCGCCGGACGTTGTTTTCGCAGACGCATCGAATACCACGCGAACTTTGGTGGTGCTACTAGCTTCTTTCACTACCGCGTGATGGGGCATATAGAATCCCTCGTCACCGGGAGCCTCCATCAAAGACATATGGCCTAAAGCTAAGTACTCGTCGAGAACGCGCTGATACTCGTCTCGCAATACGTTGTTCGCGTTTAATTTGCGTTCAAGGGATAGCAGTCGCTTGACCGCGCCGTTTCGCGAATTGCCGAGCCGTTCGCGGGTTCCGCGAAATGGTAAACGTACCGTGTACCGACCGGACGGATCGCGACTAACGTTCCTTTGAAAATGCATTTCGCACGCGACTTCTTCCTCCGACCGCAGTCCTTCCGTTTCGACTTCTTCTATCTGCCAAAACTTGTCGAGTTGCGTTTCCAGCGTCGACAAGTGGCACGCGGCTCTTGTTGCTTGTTGTTGCGCAACGCCACCAGTCACGACCCAACCCAATCGCGTTTTCTGTAAGTACAAATCTTGTCCTTCGCGCGAGAGGTTAATTTGACCAACCTGGAATAGCGAAACTGTCGCTCCAGCACCGATCAACAAATCTACTGGACGCGGCAGATGGAATTCAGCGTCCGCTAGGCGGATGTTACGCGGAATTGTCATTGAGTCGCGTGGAAATACCTCCGATGGAACCAGATCAGTGATATTCGGGATACTGAGACACGTCAATTCTTTTTCAAACCCGTCGAAGGTCGATCGTACTTGTAATTTAACCGGGCCCTTCGACACTGTGTGCGTGCCGTTTAACGTACCGATGGGAAACGATTGCGCGGTTACCCGTATACCTAATCGCCGTATGAGCGCCTCAGTGACAAAATTGGCCGTTGCGCAGGTATCTAATATGGCTCGGGCTCTTACCGATCGGTTTTTACTAATGATTTCCACTATGGCGCTCATTATCAACTGCGGTGACGCCGTAGGAAGTACGGTCGCGAGACTAATCGTCAGCTCCCTGCTCGGTAAGGGTAGTCATGCTGACTTTCCGGCGTCCGCATTGTCAATCGCGGGTTTTGAGGTATCGGTTCTGCTCGAGCTCGCAAATTCGAAGTTGTGTAATAATGTATTGTGCCGTCTTTGACAGATTGTACAACTCGAATACCGGCATGGAGCGTCGCGATGGGAACGTAGGCAGTTGAAGCAAACTTTCGCGGTTTTTACGAGCTCGATGCGCTTCGGGACGGTTAAGCGCTTAAATGCGGCGCACGTGAAGAGGGGATGACAGCTAATCTTACACGCGACGCACTTGCGTTCTTGGGTGACGAATGCGCGATTCAGCGGACGTATGCGTCGCCGTTTGTGAGCGCGGTCGTCTCTCTCGCGCTCGCGGTCTCGATCGCTAGATCGCATCTTGTCTGTGCGCGATACACAAACCGCGGTTTTGTACAAAAATTCGAGCATTTCATCCAAGCTCGGATATTCCTGTCGGCTTAAGCCTGCCTGCCACTTCTCGTACGTGATTTTAGGTAGTTTGCTCTCGAGTAAGTGAACGACGGTTTGTGTGCAAACCGGTGTTCCCAGCGCGTGTAGCGACGCAAAGTGCTGTTGAGCGTCGTCGGCTAACCGCGTCAGGCCGATCGTGGATTCCTTATCGAGTGTCGGCATGTCGAATAGCATGGACATATGCCGCGATACCAGAAGGCGTTTGTTTTCGTACGCTCTTTCCAGAAGATCCCATGCCTTCGCGTAATTGATCCCGTCGACGTCAAAGAGCCGAATTTTGTTTGCCGCTTCCTGTACTAACGCGGACCGGAGGTATTGTAATTTCGCCACGTCGTCTAGTTCACTGCGTGAACCGATCATGCTGTTAAATGCGTTTTTAAACGACAACCAACTTTCATAACGACCGTCGAAAGTCGGCAATGAGGCATCGGGTAATTTAACGGGGCGACTTTTCGCACCGTCTGTGCTTCTGCCGTCGTTTGCAGAGTCGGTATCTGCGCGCGAGATGTCTGGGCGATTTAAAATGTTCTCGGCCCGGCCCGCGAGATCATAGAAACGGGTCGTAATCTCCGCGAAGATGTTGTCACGTAATAATAACTCGATTGTTAATAAAAATAAGCAGATGCTAGACTGTTGTCCAGCATTGACTCTCTTTATTCAGTATTACATAAATAAACCGACAGTATTTCGATCCGCGTACTTTTGTGGTTCCTTAGCGACTGATAATCCGTATCCGTTCTCTTGTATTTATAAGATGTTGTTATCAATCGGGCAAATTCCGGGCAACGGTCGATCCTTTGTGGCTCAAAGATTAGGGGTGATGTCATCCGTTCTCCTGTGTTTGTCCTATGTTGTTATCAACTGGACGTAGTCCAGTCAACAGTCGATCCTTTGTGTTCAAAAATTAGGGGTGACGTCATCTGCGATAATTTACAGAAATTTGGGCGTTACACTCCCCCCAACTTAGATTGAAGTTAGTCCTCTAACCTGGATAGTTCCGGAGGATGGACTTGTGGAATTTGACTGTTCTTGGCTGGAACAGGATCTCTGGTTCCGGCGATGGTTGTGATTGCCGTTGGTTATTCACCAATGTGGCTAAATCTGTGTACATGTTTAACAACGGTGCGGTAGCGCCCGGTGCTGGCGTTTCTACATTATTTTCTATATGAGTCGTCTTCGACTTACAACTGAGAATATGAATACAGAGTTTCGATGGAAGAAAGGATTTGATACAGTTAAAAATACCCGTTTTGTCTAGTCCCCAAATGACTAGGGCGGTTAATGCTGCGTAGCCGGCAATCTGCAGTGTGGACAGTCCCCACGACTTTACAGATTCGATTCGATGTTCGAATTGGAGTCTGTTAATTTCTTGCTCGATATCATCTAATGTACTGTGGTAACAGTTTAAGTTGTTTAATACTTTTGGTGTCTTGTCTAACTTTTGCAAGATTGATATGTAATCGCTACTATTCGGCGTTCGAATTTCTTTGTGCCTGGTTTCGTATGATACGCTAAAACGCGTTTGTCCTATTCGCATATAATTGTTATTATATAATAATTCGCAAGATGTGTTGGATTTTAATAAACTAGGTTGTCGTAAATACACAATACTGTGTTGCGTTCCGCATATGGTGTTAATTTCTATGGGTTTCTCTGGAATAGCTATATACTGATTCTGTTCTTTTAATGGCATAAAAGTAATATCGTCTATTTTCAAAATTACAATTTGGCATGAAAGGATTTGATTATTGAAATTAATGAGCTCTGTGGTACAATCGTGTCGTGTGTTTCTGTTGTGGATTGGTTGAGTCTGTTTACACATGGTTATACCGGTTTTTGTTTTGCAATGTGTATTCAAATATTCTTGCTCCACGTTAATATAATTTAACCCTGAAATCAAATAAATTTGGTGTTCCACGAGTGGGATCATAAATACATTGTTCTTCTTCGTTGGGATGGGGTAGATGCGGTCTATATCCCATTGCAACGTAGGTAGAATTGGTACTGAGATTTTGAAAAATAATTTGTTGTCCGTAATAAACAACTTTAATTCTGCAAGATCAAGTATGGTCTGGAAGTTCTCGTGAGTTGGTTTTAATGCCAAGTGTGTAGTTTCGTTTTCGAGTGTGCGTTTGTATGCGTCTAGAAATTCTTTTGGTTCTAAAATTTGTGGGCTAATGATTCCCTGTTTCGCTAGTGTGATGGTGGTAAGTAGTTCGTCGTATGAAAAGTGTAAATCCGCGATTGCTCCTTCTGTTCTAATGATCCAGTTACTCATGAGTGCGTCACGTTCGGCTTTAAGTGAATTTGCTCGTGCATCTAAAGTGAGTTGGTTTATGCGTTGTAAACTGTCGGAATCTAACATTTTACGGATGAGAGCGGTTTGATTACTGACTATCGTTTTCAATTTATTGTTCGCGTTGAAAAGTTTGTCTATGTTCGCGTTGACAGTGGTTAAGTCGTCTTCGTCTAACGTTCCGAATAATGATTTTGACAATTTGACCCTTTTTTATTACACATGCGATGTACCTATTGAAATAAATAAAGCAGCAATTTATTCAAGATTGCGTACGGTTTTTGTCCCACTATTGGCATATTCTCAAATTACGTAAAGTAAAACGATATAGTCCTAGAAAACAAGAATTTGCATGAAAGTGCACGCTGTAGTTATTAAAAATTCTTTTTTCTTACTTAGCATACAATTGTTAAAATATCGCAGAATCATTGCTTGCCGGCATTTTGAAAATTGTTCGAATTTTCTAGGTACCAAACCATAATGAAAATATATTGGAGATTACTTTGCGTGAGTTTGTTATGTTTGGGAGCCGGCAGAGTGGAAGGACTGCAAAGATGGGGTTCTCAGTTTGGAAAAGCTCCTCTCCTGGAGAGATTCTTCTGGAAGACGTTGGACTTCGCTTATCCGGACGAAGCGAGCAGACAAATGGCGATGATGAGGGGAGATTTTGTACCAGAAAACGCGCTACCCGTTGGCATCGAAATATGGCGAAATAAACTGTTTGTCACGGTGCCAAGATGGCGGAACGGTAAGCTCCAATTGAATATATCCCTTTATTTGCAACTACTCATGTATATACTAACTAATACGAATATCTAAATATTTTATTCGTTCGAATAATATTTAAAATATTATCATGTAGGACAGCTAAATTTTGTTCAAATTGTACACCTTCGAATGTAGTATTTGATCATATAACAAAACTTTGTAGAATGTACTTGAACAATAACAATTTGAATTGTTTTTTTAATGTTTCTTAGTAATTGTTAATCCATTTTTATACAGCCACGTGGAATACATAGGTATATCCAGTCGTTTTTAAACAATTCTTTTATCGCATTATACGGGAAACTGCTGTTAAGCATAACTACATCCATTTCCGTTTGAATTGCAATGGAATTAACTAACTTTTATCACCTTTTAACTCCGGAGAGAAAACCAGATAAAAATCTCGAGCAGAAAACCGGAAACTGACGCGAACACACTGTGTAAAATGTAGAGGATCAGTGTGGTCGGTGCAAGCCTCGAATCTAGTCTGGCTGGCTTCCGGTTTGCGACACAAAGTGCCGAAATCCGCGCGAGAGCGATTACAATACAGGACTTCTATTTCTCTTTACCTCCGCCTTCGCATCGACTTAAATCTAGAAGGGAACTCGCGAATGAATGAGTCTTATTCACTTTTATATTCTCGTATTTCCGATTTTTTTTCTTCTCGGTACTCTAAGTTCATCATAAGCGATGGCGCGCGCCAAGTCATTGTGCATGGAGAAAATCTTGAAATCTTAACTCAAACTCAAAATTAGTTCGCAAATTTTGATTAATTCTCCATTGGAAACTCCCATTTCAAAACTGAAAATATTCGATCAAAATCGCGAATAGGATTAGCGGAAGAATAATTTAACCCTTTGCACTCGGCGCTATTTTCATTTTATTCATACGAAACCGATCCGATTTCCACATATAGTATTTAAATGTTTAGTGATCTACTAAATACAAATTTTGTAATGTAACAAATATTTTGTAATATTTTTTGTAATTTCCTTGAAATAATGCCATAACAATTTCTAGTGGTGCTTCAGAGTCACCACTCGAGTGCTAAGGGTTAAGAGTATTCTCAAGAAATTGTCGATAATCGTACCGTGATAATTTGGTTAAAAAAAAAAATTAGAAATTGATATTCATCTCGAATCAGAGATTCACTTACGCAGTGCAGTTTCAATGTAAATTATTTTTACGTGTCAAACAAATGTCCCCCCTCTCTCTCGAACGAACGAACGAACGAACGATTTCCACCTCGCTTCCGTTGGTTCTTTTTCACGTTTTTCTCCTTGTTCCGGTTCCGATCTTCCCAGCAGTCCCTCTGAAAGTTCTCGAAACGCGTCGAAGCCCGCGGAGGTCGGCATTGTTTTTACAAGGTTTTATTTGTCCGCGGCTTTGTTCGGCCGACTCTTTCTTCCGACGTCAGCTTCTCCCCAGGCAGAGGATATGAAATATTAAGAGAGAAAAGAAGAAAGAGGTTCCTGTCACACCGTCCGAGCAGAATGAATTCGGAACGTTCAATGACTTCCTTCCTGAGCCCGGGAAGCGAATTGTTTTAGAATTCGGCACGCAATCAAAGCAAAAAAAAAAAACAACAACTCGATCCGAGCTTGTCTGACCTCCGAATGCCATTATCCTGGTCTCCAAAGACCTTTCTGCTCACTGCGGAACATGTTAAACACCATGGTCCATCGATTCCATCATTAAAGATTTGCTCATTCTTAAGCCCACCCTAACATTTTCTGTTCGCTGAAAAATCGGATCTGCACGTTGATCGCACGCGACTAACGTGTTGACCAATTTTTCCCATCCTTATCTCCAGTGTTGACCTTTCTTTAGGTCATTTGTGTCTGTGACTAAATATTTTTTATAGATCTAAATATATTGTAGAATTCGGCACGCACTCAAAGCAAAAGCTAACTCGGAATGACCTCCGAATTATCCTGATCTCCAAAGACCTTTCTGCTCTCTGCGGAACATGTTAAACCATGGTCCATCGAGCTCATTCTTTCTGAGCCCACCCTAACGTTTTCTGTGCGCTGAAAAATCGAAGCGATCTACACGTTGATCGCATGAGACTAACGCGTCGATTAAACTTTTCTCATCGTTATCTCCAATTTTTGATCTTGCAACCTTCCCGTTGACCTTTCCGGAGACTATCTGAATATGTGCCTTTCAAAACTTTGCTTCTATTGTCGGGCATACATGTTTCCGATAAAATCGAGTTGCGTGTGCCAGAGTTTCGATAACGTTCCGAACGCGATCACGCTATTCTAGGATTGGTTGGCGTGCAAATATTCGTTCATAATTTAGGACGTTCGGAATGCAGTTCAGTGACGTGTGGTACTAACTATTGTAGGTATTCCGGCGACTTTGAATTATATATCGCTTGACACAAATCGGGGAGGATCGCCTAGGCTCACGCCTTATCCAAACTGGGCGC
This sequence comes from Halictus rubicundus, assembly GCF_050948215.1. Taxonomy (NCBI): domain Eukaryota; kingdom Metazoa; phylum Arthropoda; class Insecta; order Hymenoptera; family Halictidae; genus Halictus; species Halictus rubicundus. The sequence continues at coordinate 346 of NW_027489131.1, read as the reverse complement.
AAAACAAAGCTGGAGCGTGCGGCACTGGCATGACCACTGCTTACAGGTCAGTGTGATGCAAAACTGTATAATAAACTATAATGAACAATGAACCGTTGAAGTACAAAAATCACTAATAAGCAATGAAACTTAATGTACATTCATATTGTACATGAACATTTAACACATTCGCACCGGATGACACATGCGTTTTTAAAATCCTCGTACTTCCGTCTGAAAATGAACAGATAAAACGTAAATGATTCGATTTATTTTGAGATATGATGGACGTTTTAACAGTTAGACATATGAACCGGTTAAAGAATTGAAACATATACATATAGTCTATCTTTTTCGAACCCAATGT
>NW_027489130.1:0-96572 GCF_050948215.1 Halictus rubicundus | reverse complement strand
ATGCTCTATCCTATTCTATACTCTATCCTATCCCATCCTCTATCCTAACCTATCCTCTATCCTATCCTATCCTCTATCCTATCCTATCCTGTATCCTATCCTATCCTCTATCCTATCCTATCCTCAATCCTATCCTATCCTCTATCCTATCCTATTCTCTATCCTATCCTATCCTCTATCCAATCCTATCCTTTATCCTATCCTATCCTCTATCCTATCCTATCCTCTATCCTATCCTATATCCTATCCTATCCTCTATCCTATGTTATCCTCTACCCCATCCTATCCTCTATCCTATCCTATCCTCTATCCAATCCTATCCTCTATCCTATTATATCCTCTATCGTATCCTACCCTATCCTCTATCCTATCCTATCCTCTATCCTATCCTATCCTCTATCCTATCCATCCTCTATCCTATCCTATCCTCTATCATATCCTATCCTCTTTCCTATAATATCCTCTATCCTATCCAATCTCTATCGTCTCCTTTCCTCTATCCTATCCAATCCCCTATCTTATCTTCTATCTTCTCCTGTCCTCTATCCTATCCAATCCCCTATCCTATTCTCTATCCCATCCTATCCTCTATCCTATCCTATCCTCTATCCCATCCTATCCTCTATCCTATCATATCCTCTATCCTATACTATCCTCTATCCTATCCTATCCTATCCTCTATCCTATCCAATCCCCTATCCTATCCACTATCCTATCCTATCCTCTATCCTATCCTATCTTTTATCCTATCCTATCCTCTATCCTATCCGATCCTCTATCCTATCCTATCATCTACCCTATCCTATCCTCTATCCTATCCTATCCTCTATCCTATCCGATCCTCTATCCTATCCTATCCTCTATCCTATCTTATCCTCTATACTATCCAATCCCCTATCCTATCCTATATCCAATCCTATCCTCTATTCTATCCTATCCTCTATCCTATCCTATTCTCTATCCTATCATCTACCCTATCCTATCCCCTATCCTATCCAATCACCTATCCTATCCTCTATACGATCCTATCATCTATCCTATCCTATCCTCTACCCTATCCTATCATATCCTCTATCCTATCCAATCCTCTATCCTATCCTCTATCCTATCCTATCCTCTATCCTATCCTATCCTCTATCCTATCCTATCCTCTATCCTATCCTATCCTCTATCCTATCCTATCCTCTATCCTATCCTATCCTCTATCCTATCCTATCCTCTATCCTATCCTATCCTCTATCCAGTCCTATCCTCTATCATATCCTATCCTCTTTCCTATAATATCATCTATCCTATCCAATCTCTATCGTCTCCTTTCCTCTATCCTATCCAATCCCCTATCTTATCTTCTATCGTCTCCTGTCCTCTATCCTATCCAATCCCCTATCCTATCCTCTGTCCTATCCTATCCGATACTCTATCCTATCCTATTCTCTATAATATCGTATCCTCTATCGTATCCTATCCTCTTTCCTATAATATCATCTATCCTATCCTGTCCTCTATCCTATCCTATCCTATCCTCTATCCTATCCTATCCTCTATCCTATCCTATCCTCTATCCTATCCTATCCTCTATCCTATCCTATCCTCTATCCTATCCTATCCTCTATCCCATCCTATCCTCTATCCTATCATATCCTCTATCCTATACTATCCTCTATCCTATCCTATCCTATCCTCTATCCTATCCAATCCCCTATCCTATCCACTATCCTATCCTATTGTCTATCCTATCATCTACCCTATCCTATCCTCTATCCTTTCCAATCACCTATCCTATCCTCTATACGATCCTATCCTCTATGCTATCCTATCCTCTACCCTATCCTATCATATCCTCTATCCTATCCAATCCTCTATCCTATCCTCTATCCTATCGTATCCTGTATCCTATCTTATCCTCTATCCTATCCTATCCTCTATCCTATCCTATCCGCTATCCTATCCTATCCTCTATCCTATCCTATACTCTATCCTAACCTATCCTCTATCCTATCCTATTCTCTATCCTATCCTATCCTGAACCCTATCCTATCCTCATTCCTAACCTATACTCCATTATATCCTATCCGCTATCCTATCATATCCTCTATCCTATCCTCTATCCTATCCTATCCTCAACCCTATCCTATCCTCATTCCTATCCTATACTCCATTATATCCTATCCGCTATCCTATCATATCCTCTATCCTATCCAATCCTCTATCCTATCCTATCCTCTATCCTATCCTATCCTCTATCTGACACTATCCTCTAGCCTATCCTATCCTCTATCCTATCCTCTATCCTATCCTCTATCCTATCCTATCCTCTATCCTATCCTACCCTCAATCCTATCCTATCCTATGCTCTATCCTATCCTATCCTCTATCCTATCCTATCTTTTATCCTATCCTATCCTCTATCCTATCCGATCCTCTATCCTATCCTATCATCTACCCTATCCTATCCTCTATCCTATCCTATCCTCTATCCTATCCGATCCTCTATCCTATCCTATCCTCTATCCTATCTTATCCTCTATACTATCCAATCCCCTATCCTATCCTCTATCCAATCCTATCCTCTATTCTATCCTATCATCTATCCTATCCTATCCTCTATCCTATCCTATCCTATCCTCTATCCTATCCTATGCTCTATCCTATTCTATACTCTATCCTATCCCATCCTCTATCCTAACCTATCCTCTATCCTATCCTATCCTATCCTCTATCCTATCCAATCCTCTATCCTATTCTATCCTCTATCCTATCCTCTCCTCTATCTGACACTATCCTATAGCCTGTCCTATCCTCTATTCTATCCTCTATCCTATCCTATCCTCTATCCTTTCCTACCCTCAATCCTATCCTAACCTATGCTCTATCCTATCCTATCCTCTATCCTATCCTATCTTTTATCCTATCCTATCCTCTATCCTATCCGATCCTCTATCCTATCCTATCATCTACCCTATCCTATCCTCTATCTTATCCTATCCTCTATCCTATCCGATCCTCTATCCTATCCTATCCTCTATCCTATCTTATCCTCTATACTATCCAATCCCCTATCCTATCCTCTATCCAATCCTATCCTCTATTCTATCCTATCATCTATCCTATCCTATCCTCTATCCTATCCTATCCTATCCTCTATCCTATCCTATGCTCTATCCTATTCTATACTCTATCCTATCCCATCCTCTATCCTAACCTATCCTCTATCCTATCCTATCCTCTATCCTATCCTATCCTGTATCCTATCCTATCCTCTATCCTATCCTATCCTCTATCCTGTCCTATGCTCTATCATATCCTATCCTCTTTCCTATAATATCATCTATCCTATCCAATCTCTATCGTCTCCTTTCCTATATCCTATCCAATCCCGTATCTTATCTTCTATCGTCTCATGTCCTCTATCCTATCCAATCCCCTATCCTATCCTCTATCCTATCCTATCCTCTATCCTATCCTACCCTGAATCCTATCCTATGCTCTATCCTATTCTATACTCTATCCTATCACATCCTCTATCCTATCCTATCCTCTATCCTATCCTATCCGCTATCCTATCCTATCCTCTATCCTATCCTATCCTCTATCCTATCCTATCCTCTATCCTATCCTATCCTCTATCCTATCCTATCCTCAATCCTATCCTATCCTCTATCCTATCCTATTCTCTATCCTATCCTATCCTCTATCCAATCCTATCCTTTATCCTATCCTATCCTCTATCCTATCCTATCCTCTATCCTATCCTATCCTCTATCCTATCCTATCCTCTATCCTATCTTATCCTCTATACTATCCACTCCCCTATCCTATCCTATATCCAATCCTATCCTCTATTCTATCCTATCCTCTATCCTATCCTATTCTCTATCCTATCATCTACCCTATCCTATCCTCTATCCTATCCAATCACCTATCCTATCCTCTATACGATCCTATCATCTATCCTATCCTATCCTCTACCCTATCCTATCATATCCTCTATCCTATCCAATCCTCTATCCTATCCTCTATCCTATCCTATCCTCTATCCTATCCTATCCTCTATCCTATCCTATCCTCTATCCTATCCTATCCTCTATCCTATCCTATCCTCTATCCTATCCTATCCTCTATCCTATCCTATCCTCTATCCTATCCTATCCTCTATCCTATCCTATCCTCTATCCAGTCCTATCCTCTATAATATCGTATCCTCTATCATATCCTATCCTCTTTCCTATAATATCATCTATCCTATCCAATCTCTATCGTCTCCTTTCCTCTATCCTATCCAATCCCCTATCTTATCTTCTATCGTCTCCTGTCCTCTATCCTATCCAATCCCCTATCCTATCCTCTGTCCTATCCTATCCGATACTCTATCCTATCCTATTCTCTATAATATCGTATCCTCTATCGTATCCTATCCTCTTTCCTATAATATCATCTATCCTATCCTATCCTCTATCCTATCCTATCCTATCCTCTATCCTATCCTATCCTCTATCCTATCCTATCCTCTATCCTATCCTATCCTCTATCCTATCCTATCCTCTATCCTATCCTATCCTCTATCCTATCCTATCGTCTATCCTATCCTATCCTCTATCCTATCCTATCCTTTATCCAGTCATATCCTCTATAATATCGTATCCTCTATCATATCCTATCCTCTTTCCTATAATATCATCTATCCTATCCAATCTCTATCGTCTCCTTTCCTCTATCCTATCCAATCCCCTATCTTATCTTCTATCGTCTCCTGTCCTCTATCCTATCCAATCCCCTATCCTATCCTCTATCCTATCCTATCCTCTATCCTATCCTACCCTCAATCCTATCCTATCCTATGCTCTATCCTATTCTATACTCTATCCTATCCCATCCTCTATCCTAACCTATCCTCTATCCTATCCTATCCTCTATCCTATCCTATCCTGTATCCTATCCTATCCTCTATCCTATCCTATCCTCTATCCTATCCTATCCTCTAACCTATCCTATCCTCTATCCTATCCTATCCTCAATCCTATCCTATCCTCTATCCTATCCTATTCTCTATCCTATCCTATCCTCTATCCAATCCTATCCTTTATCCTATCCTATCCTCTATCCTATCCTATCCTCTATCCTATCCTATCCTCTATCCTCTCCTATCCTCTATCCTATCTTATCCTCTATACTATCCAATCCCCTATCCTATCCTATATCCAATCCTATCCTCTATTCTATCCTATCCTCTATCCTATCCTATTCTCTATCCTATCATCTACCCTATCCTATCCTCTATCCTATCCAATCACCTATCCTATCCTCTATACGATCCTATCATCTATCCTATCCTATCCTCTACCCTATCCTATCATATCCTCTATCCTATCCAATCCTCTATCCTATCCTCTATCCTATCCTATCCTCTATCCTATCCTATCCTCTATCCTATCCTATCCTCTATCCTACCCTATCCTCTATCCTATCCTATCCTCTATCCTATCCTATCCTCTATCCTATCCTATCCTCTATCCTATCCTATCCTCTATCCTATCCTATCCTCTATCCTATCCTATCCTCTATCCTATCCTATCCTCTATCCTATCCTATCCTCTATCCTATCCTATCCTCTATCCAGTCCTATCCTCTATAATATCGTATCCTCTATCATATCCTATCCTCTTTCCTATAATATCATCTATCCTATCCAATCTCTATCGTCTCCTTTCCTCTATCCTATCCAATCCCCTATCTTATCTTCTATCGTCTCCTGTCCTCTATCCTATCCAATCCCCTATCCTATCCTCTGTCCTATCCTATCCGATACTCTATCCTATCCTATTCTCTATAATATCGTATCCTCTATCGTATCCTATCCTCTTTCCTATAATATCATCTATCCTATCCTATCCTCTATCCTATCCTATCCTATCCTCTATCCTATCCTATCCTCTATCCTATCCTATCCTCTATCCTATCCTATCCTCTATCCTATCCTATCCTCTATCCTATCCTATCCTCTATCCCATCCTATCCTCTATCCTATCCTATCCTCTATCCTATCCTATCCTCTATCCTATCCTATCCTCTATCCTATCCTATCCTCTATCCTATCCTATCCTCTATCCTATCCTATCCTCTATCCTATCCTATCCTCTATCCTATCCTATCCTCTATCCTATCCTATCCTCTATCCTATCCTATCCTCTATCCTATCCTATCCTCTATCCAGTCCTATCCTCTATAATATCGTATCCTCTATCATATCCTATCCTCTTTCCTATAATATCATCTATCCTATCCAATCTCTATCGTCTCCTTTCCTCTATCCTATCCAATCCCCTATCTTATCTTCTATCGTCTCCTGTCCTCTATCCTATCCAATCCCCTATCCTATCCTCTGTCCTATCCTATCCGATACTCTATCCTATCCTATTCTCTATAATATCGTATCCTCTATCGTATCCTATCCTCTTTCCTATAATATCATCTATCCTATCCTATCCTCTATCCTATCCTATCCTATCCTCTATCCTATCCTATCCTCTATCCTATCCTATCCTCTATCCTATCCTATCCTCTATCCTATCCTATCCTCTATCCTATCCTATCCTCTATCCCATCCTATCCTCTATCCTATCATATCCTCTATCCTGTACTATCCTCTATCCTATCCTATCCTATCCTCTATCCTATCCAATCCCCTATCCTATCCACTATCCTATCCTATTGTCTATCCTATCATCTACCCTATCCTATCCTCTATCCTTTCCAATCACCTATCCTATCCTCTATACGATCCTATCCTCTATGCTATCCTATCCTCTACCCTATCCTATCATATCCTCTATCCTATCCAATCCTCTATCCTATCCTATCCTCTATCCTATCCTATCCTCTATCCTATCCTATCCTCTATCCTCTCCTATCCTCTATCCTATCCTATCCTCTATCCTATCCTATCCTCTATCCTATCCTATCCTCTATCCTATCCTATCCTCTATCCTATCCTATCCTCTATCCTATCCTATCCTCTATCCAGTCCTATCCTCTATAATATCGTATCCTCTATCATATCCTATCCTCTTTCCTATAATATCATCTATCCTATCCAATCTCTATCGTCTCCTTTCCTCTATCCTATCCAATCCCCTATCTTATCTTCTATCGTCTCCTGTCCTCTATCCTATCCAATCCCCTATCCTATCCTCTGTCCTATCCTATCCGATACTCTATCCTATCCTATTCTCTATAATATCGTATCCTCTATCGTATCCTATCCTCTTTCCTATAATATCATCTATCCTATCCTATCCTCTATCCTATCCTATCCTATCCTCTATCCTATCCTATCCTCTATCCTATCCTATCCTCTATCCTATCCTATCCTCTATCCTATCCTATCCTCTATCCCATCCTATCCTCTATCCTATCATATCCTCTATCCTGTACTATCCTCTATCCTATCCTATCCTATCCTCTATCCTATCCAATCCCCTATCCTATCCACTATCCTATCCTATTGTCTATCCTATCATCTACCCTATCCTATCCTCTATCCTTTCCAATCACCTATCCTATCCTCTATACGATCCTATCCTCTATGCTATCCTATCCTCTACCCTATCTTATCATATCCTCTATCCTATCCAATCCTCTATCCTATCCTATCCTCTATCCTATCCTATCCTCTATCCTATCCTATCCTCTATCCTCTCCTATCCTCTATCCTATCCTATCCTCTATCCTATCCTATCCTCTATCCTACCCTATCCTCTATAATATCCTATCCGCTATCCTATCCTATCCTCTATCCTATCCTATACTCTATCCTAACCTATCCTCTATCCTATCCTATTCTCTATCCTATCCTATCCTGAACCCTATCCTATCCTCATTCCTAACCTATACTCCATTATATCCTATCCGCTATCCTATCATATCCTCTATCCTATCCTCTATCCTATCCTATCCTCAACCCTATCCTATCCTCATTCCTATCCTATACTCCATTATATCCTATCCGCTATCCTATCATATCCTCTATCCTATCCAATCCTCTATCCTATCCTATCCTCTATCCTATCCTATCCTCTATCTGACACTATCCTCTAGCCTATCCTATCCTCTATCCTATCCTCTATCCTATCCTATCCTCTATCCTATCCTACCCTCAATCCTATCCTATCCTATGCTCTATCCTATCCTATCCTCTATCCTATCCTATCCTCTATCCTATCCTATCCTCTATCCTATCCTATCCTCTATCCTATCCTATCCTCTATCCTATCCTATCCTCTATCCTATCCTATCCTCTATCCTATCCTATCCTCTATCCTATCCTATCCTCTATCCTATCCTATCCTCTATCTGATCCTATCCTCTAGCCTATCCTATCCTCTATCCTATCCTATTCTCTATCCTATCCTATCCTCTATCCTATCCTATCCTCTATCGTCTCCTATCCTCTATCCTATCCAATCCCCTATCCAATCCTCTATCCTATCGTATCCTGTATAATATCGTATCCTCTATCATATTCTATCCTCTATCCTATCCTATCCTCTATCATATCCTATTCTCTATCGTCTCCTGTCCTCTATTCTATCAAATCCCCTATCTTATCCTCTATCGTGTCCTGTCCTCTATCCTATCCAATCCCCTATCCTATCCTCTATCCTATCGTATCCTCTATAATATCGTAACCTCTATCATATTCTATCCTCTATCCTATAATATCATCTATCCTCTATCCTATCCTATCCTCTATACTATCCTATCCTCTATCCTATCCTATCCTCTATCCTATCCTATCCTCTATCCTATCCTATCCTCTATCTGATCCTATCCTCTAGCCTATCCTATCCTCTATCCTATCCTATCCTCTATAATATCGTATCCTCTATCATATCCTATCCTCTTGCCTATAATATCATCTATCCTATCCTATTCTCTATCCTATCCTATCCTCTATCCTATCCTATCCTCTATCGTCTCCTATCCTCTATCCTATCCAATCCCCTATCCAATCCTCTATCCTATCGTATCCTGTATAATATCGTACCCTCTATCATATTCTATCCTCTATCCTATAATATCATCTATCCTATCCTATCCTCTATCCTATCCTATCCTCTATCTGATCCTATCCTCTAGCCTATCCTATCCTCTATCCTATCCTATCCTCTATAATATCGTATCCTCTATCATATCCTATCCTCTTGCCTATAATATCATCTATCCTATCCTATTCTCTATCCTATCCTATCCTCTATCCTATCCTATCCTCTATCGTCTCCTATCCTCTATCCAATCCAATCCTCTATCCTATCCTCTATCCTATCCTCTATCCTATCCTATCCTCTATCCTATCCTCTATCCTATCCTCTATCCTGTCCTATCCTCTATCCTATCCTATCCTCTATCCTATCCTATCCTCTATCCTATCCTATCCTCTATCCTATCCTATCCTCTATCCTATCCTATCCTCTATCCTATCCTATCCTCTATCCTATCCTATCCTCTATCCTATCCTATCCTCTATCCTATCCTATCCTCTATCCTATCCTATCCTCTATCCTATCCTATCCTCTATCCTATCCTATCCTCTATCCTGTCCTGTCCTCTATAATATCGTATCCTCTAAAATATCCTATCCTCTTTCCTATAATATCATCTATCCTATCCAATCTCTATCGTCTCCTTTCCTCTATCCTATCCAATCCCCTATCTTATCTTCTATCGTCTCCTGTCCTCTATCCTATCCAATCCCCTATCCTATCCTCTATCGTATCCTATCCTCTATCCTATCCTATCCTCTATCCTATCCTATCCTCTATCCTATCCTATCCTCTATCCTATCCTATCCTCTATCCTATCCTATCCTCTATCCTATCCTATCCTCTATCCTATCCTATCCTCTATCCTATCCTATCCTCTATCCTATCCTATCCTCTATCCTATCCTATCCTCTATCCTGTCCTGTCCTCTATAATATCGTATCCTCTAAAATATCCTATCCTCTTTCCTATAATATCATCTATCCTATCCAATCTCTATCGTCTCCTTTCCTCTATCCTATCCAATCCCCTATCTTATCTTCTATCGTCTCCTGTCCTCTATCCTATCCAATCCCCTATCCTATCCTCTATCGTATCCTATCCTCTATCCTATCCTACCCTCAATCCTATCCTATCCTATGCTCTATCCTATTCTATACTCTATCCTATCACATTCTTTATCCTATCCTATCCTCTATCCTATCCTATCCTCTATCCTATCCTATCCTCTATCCTATCCTATCCTATCCTCTATCCTATCCTCTATCCTATCCTCTATCCTATCCTATCCTCTATCCTATCCTATCCTCTATCCTATCCTATCCTCTATCCTATCCTATCCTCTATCCTATCCTATCCTCTATCCTATCCTATCCTCTATCCTATACTATCCTCTATCCTATCCTATCCTCTATCCTATCCTATCCTATCCTCTATCCTATCCTATCCTCTATCCTATCCTATCCTCTATCCTATCCTATCCTCTATCCTATCCTATCCTCTATCCTATCCTATCCTCTATCCAGTCCTATCCTCTATAATATCCTATCCTCTATCCTATCCTCTATCCTATCCTCTATCCTATCCTATGCTCTATCCTATCCTACCCTCAATCCTATCCTATCCTCTATCCTATCCTATCCTCTATCGTATCCTATCCTCTATCCTTTCCAATCCTACATCCTATCCTATCCTCTATCCTATCCTATCCTCTATCCTCTATCCTATCCTATCCTCTATCCTATCCTATCCTCTATCCTATCCTATACTCTATCCTATCCTCTATCCTATCCTCTATCCTCTATCCTATCCTCTATCCTATCCTATCCTCTACCCTATCCTATCCTCTATTCTATCCTATCCTCTATCCTAACCTATCCTCTATCCTATCCTATCCTCCATCGTCTCCTATCCTCTATCCTATCCAATCCCCTACCCTATCCTCTATCCTATCCTATATTCTATCCTATCCAATCCTACATCCTATCCTATCCTCTATCCTATCCTATATTCTATCCTATCCAATCCTACATCCTATCCTATCCTCCATCGTCTCCTATCCTCTATCCTATCCAATCCCCTATCCTATCCTCTATCCTATCCTATCCTCTATCCTATCCTATCCTCTATCCTATCCTATCCTCTATCCTATCCTATCCTCTATCCTATCCTATCCTCTATCCTATCCTATCCTCTATCCTATCCTATCCTCTATCCTATCCTATCCTCTATCCTATCCTATCCTCTATCCTATCCTATCCTCTATCCTATCCTATCCTCTATCCTATCCTATCCTATGCTCTATCCTATCCTATCCTCTATCCTATCCTATCCTCTATCCTATCCTATCCTCTATCCTATCCTATCCTCTATCCTATCCTCTATCCTATCCTATCCTATCCTCTATCCTATCCTATCCTCTATCCTATCCTATCCTATCCTCTATCCTATCCTATCCTCTATCCTATCCTATCCTCTATCCTATCCTATCCTCTATCCTATCCTATCCGCTATCCTATCCTATCCTCTATCCTATCCTATACTCTATCCTATCCTATCCTCTATCCTATCCTATCCTATCCTCTATCCTATCCTATCCGCTATCCTATCATATCCTCTATCCTATAATATCCTCTATCCTATCCAATCCTCTATCCTATCCTCTATCCTATCCTCTATCCTATCCTATCCTCTATCCTATCCTCTATCCTATCCTCTATCCTCTATCCTATCCTCTATCCTATCCTATCCTCTATCCTATCCTATCCTCTATTCTATCCTATCCTCTATCCTAACCTATCCTCTATCCTATCCTATCCTCCATCGTCTCCTATCCTCTATCCTATCCAATCCCCTACCCTATCCTCTATCCTATCCTATATTCTATCCTATCCAATCCTACATCCTATCCTATCCTCTATCCTATCCTATATTCTATCCTATCCAATCCTACATCCTATCCTATCCTCCATCGTCTCCTATCCTCTATCCTATCCAATCCCCTATCCTATCCTCTATCCTATCCTATCCTCTATCCTATCCTATCCTCTATCCTATCCTATCCTCTATCCTATCCTATCCTCTATCCTATCCTATCCTCTATCCTATCCTATCCTCTATCCTATCCTATCCTCTATCCTATCCTATCCTCTATCCTATCCTATCCTCTATCCTATCCTATCCTCTATCCTATCCTATCCTCTATCCTATCCTATCCTCTATCCTATCCTATCCTATCCTCTATCCTATCCTATCCTCTATCCTATCCTATCCTCTATCCTATCCTATCCTCTATCCTATCCTATCCTCTATCCTATCCTATCCTCTATCCTATCCTATCCTCTATCCAGTCCTATCCTCTATAATATCCTATCCTCTATCCTATCCTCTATCCTATCCTCTATCCTATCCTATGCTCTATCCTATCCTACCCTCAATCCTATCCTATCCTATCCTCTATCCTATCCTATCCTCTATCGTATCCTATCCTCTATCCTTTCCAATCCTACATCCTATCCTATCCTCTATCCTATCCTATCCTCTATCCTCTATCCTATCCTATCCTCTATCCTATCCTATCCTCTATCCTATCCTATACTCTATCCTATCCTCTATCCTATCCTCTATCCTCTATCCTATCCTCTATCCTATCCTATCCTCTATCCTATCCTATCCTCTATTCTATCCTATCCTCTATCCTAACCTATCCTCTATCCTATCCTATCCTCCATCGTCTCCTATCCTCTATCCTATCCAATCCCCTACCCTATCCTCTATCCTATCCTATATTCTATCCTATCCAATCCTACATCCTATCCTATCCTCTATCCTATCCTATATTCTATCCTATCCAATCCTACATCCTATCCTATCCTCCATCGTCTCCTATCCTCTATCCTATCCAATCCCCTATCCTATCCTCTATCCTATCCTATCCTCTATCCTATCCTATCCTCTATCCTATCCTATCCTCTATCCTATCCTATCCTCTATCCTATCCTATCCTCTATCCTATCCTATCCTCTATCCTATCCTATCCTCTATCCTATCCTATCCTCTATCCTATCCTATCCTCTATCCTATCCTATCCTCTATCCTATCCTATCCTATCCTCTATCCTATCCTATCCTCTATCCTATCCTATCCTCTATCCTATCCTATCCTCTATCCTATCCTATCCTCTATCCTATCCTATCCTCTATCCTATCCTATCCTCTATCCAGTCCTATCCTCTATATATCCTATCCTCTATCCTATCCTCTATCCTATCCTATCCTCTATCCTATCCTATCCTCTATCCTATCCTATCCTCTATCCTATCCTATCCTCTATCCTATCCTATCCTCTATCCAGTCCTATCCTCTATAATATCCTATCCTCTATCCTATCCTCTATCCTATCCTATGCTCTATCCTATCCTACCCTCAATCCTATCCTATCCTATCCTCTATCCTATCCTATCCTCTATCGTATCCTATCCTCTATCCTTTCCAATCCTACATCCTATCCTATCCTCTATCCTATCCTATCCTCTATCCTCTATCCTATCCTATCCTCTATCCTATCCTATCCTCTATCCTATCCTATACTCTATCCTATCCTCTATCCTATCCTCTATCCTCTATCCTATCCTCTATCCTATCCTATCCTCTATCCTATCCTATCCTCTATTCTATCCTATCCTCTATCCTAACCTATCCTCTATCCTATCCTATCCTCCATCGTCTCCTATCCTCTATCCTATCCAATCCCTACCCTATCCTCTATCCTATCCTATATTCTATCCTATCCAATCCTACATCCTATCCTATCCTCTATCCTATCCTATATTCTATCCTATCCAATCCTACATCCTATCCTATCCTCCATCGTCTCCTATCCTCTATCCTATTCCAATCCCTATCCTATCCTCTATCCTATCCTATCCTCTATCCTATCCTATCCTCTATCCTATCCTATCCTCTATCCTATCCTATCCTCTATCCTATCCTATCCTCTATCCTATCCTATCCTCTATCCTATCCTATCCTCTATCCTATCCTATCCTCTATCCTATCCTATCCTCTATCCTATCCTATCCTCTATCCTATCCTATCCTCTATCCTCCATCCTATCCAATCTTCTATCCTATCCTATCCTCTATCATATCCTATCCTCTATCCTATCCTATCCTCTATCCTATCCTATCCTCTATCCTATCCTATCCTCTATCCTATCCTATCCTCTATCCTATCCTATCCTATCCTCTATCCTATCCTATCCTCTATCCTATCCTATCCTCTATCCTATATCCTATCCTCTATCCACCTATCCTCTATCCTATCCTATCCTCTATCCTATCCTATCCTCTATCTGATCCTATCCTCTAGCCTATCCTATCCTCTATCCTATCCTATCCTCTATAATATCGTATCCTCTATCATATCCTATCCTCTTGCCTATAATATCATCTATCCTATCCTATTCTCTATCCTATCCTATCCTCTATCCTATCCTATCCTCTATCGTCTCCTATCCTCTATCCTATCCAATCCCCTATCCAATCCTCTATCCTATCGTATCCTGTATAATATCGTATATTCTATCCTCTATCCTATAATATCATCTATCCTATCCTATCCTCTATCCTATCCTATCCTCTATCTGATCCTATCCTCTAGCCTATCCTATCCTCTATCCTATCCTATCCTCTATAATATCGTATCCTCTATCATATCCTATCCTCTTGCCTATAATATCATCTATCCTATCCTATTCTCTATCCTATCCTATCCTCTATCCTATCCTATCCTCTATCGTCTCCTATCCTCTATCCAATCCAATCCTCTATCCTATCCTCTATCCTATCCTCTATCCTATCCTATCCTCTATCCTATCCTCTATCCTATCCTCTATCCTGTCCTATCCTCTATCCTATCCTATCCTCTATCCTATCCTATCCTCTATCCTATCCTATCCTCTATCCTATCCTATCCTCTATCCTATCCTATCCTCTATCCTATCCTATCCTCTATCCTATCCTATCCTCTATCCTATCCTGATCCTCTATCCTATCCTATCCTCTATCCTATCCTATCCTCTATCCTATCCTATCCTCTATCCTATCCTATCCTCTATCCTGTCCTGTCCTCTATAATATCGTATCCTCTAAAATATCCTATCCTCTTTCCTATAATATCATCTATCCTATCCAATCTCTATCGTCTCCTTTCCTCTATCCTATCCAATCCCCTATCTTATCTTCTATCGTCTCCTGTCCTCTATCCTATCCAATCCCCTATCCTATCCTCTATCGTATCCTATCCTCTATCCTATCCTACCCTCAATCCTATCCTATCCTATGCTCTATCCTATTCTATACTCTATCCTATCACATCCTTTATCCTATCCTATCCTCTATCCTATCCTATCCTCTATCCTATCCTATCCTCTATCCTATCCTATCCTATCCTCTATCCTATCCTCTATCCTATCCTCTATCCTATCCTATCCTCTATCCTATCCTATCCTCTATCCTATCCTATCCTCTATCCTATCCTATCCTCTATCCTATCCTATCCTCTATCCTATCCTATCCTCTATCCTATCCTATCCTCTATCCTATCCTATCCTCTATCCTATCCTATCCTATCCTCTATCCTATCCTATCCTCTATCCTATCCTATCCTCTATCCTATCCTATCCTCTATCCTATCCTATCCTCTATCCTATCCTATCCTCTATCCAGTCCTATCCTCTATAATATCCTATCCTCTATCCTATCCTCTATCCTATCCTCTATCCTATCCTATGCTCTATCCTATCCTACCCTCAATCCTATCCTATCCTCTATCCTATCCTATCCTCTATCGTATCCTATCCTCTATCCTTTCCAATCCTACATCCTATCCTATCCTCTATCCTATCCTATCCTCTATCCTCTATCCTATCCTATCCTCTATCCTATCCTATCCTCTATCCTATCCTATACTCTATCCTATCCTCTATCCTATCCTCTATCCTCTATCCTATCCTCTATCCTATCCTATCCTCTACCCTATCCTATCCTCTATTCTATCCTATCCTCTATCCTAACCTATCCTCTATCCTATCCTATCCTCCATCGTCTCCTATCCTCTATCCTATCCAATCCCCTACCCTATCCTCTATCCTATCCTATATTCTATCCTATCCAATCCTACATCCTATCCTATCCTCTATCCTATCCTATATTCTATCCTATCCAATCCTACATCCTATCCTATCCTCCATCGTCTCCTATCCTCTATCCTATCCAATCCCCTATCCTATCCTCTATCCTATCCTATCCTCTATCCTATCCTATCCTCTATCCTATCCTATCCTCTATCCTATCCTATCCTCTATCCTATCCTATCCTCTATCCTATCCTATCCTCTATCCTATCCTATCCTCTATCCTATCCTATCCTCTATCCTATCCTATCCTCTATCCTATCCTATCCTCTATCCTATCCTATCCTCTATCCTATCCTATCCTATGCTCTATCCTATCCTATCCTCTATCCTATCCTATCCTCTATCCTATCCTATCCTCTATCCTATCCTATCCTCTATCCTATCCTCTATCCTATCCTATCCTATCCTCTATCCTATCCTATCCTCTATCCTATCCTATCCTATCCTCTATCCTATCCTATCCTCTATCCTATCCTATCCTCTATCCTATCCTATCCTCTATCCTATCCTATCCGCTATCCTATCCTATCCTCTATCCTATCCTATACTCTATCCTATCCTATCCTCTATCCTATCCTATCCTATCCTCTATCCTATCCTATCCGCTATCCTATCATATCCTCTATCCTATAATATCCTCTATCCTATCCAATCCTCTATCCTATCCTCTATCCTATCCTCTATCCTATCCTATCCTCTATCCTATCCTCTATCCTATCCTCTATCCTCTATCCTATCCTCTATCCTATCCTATCCTCTATCCTATCCTATCCTCTATTCTATCCTATCCTCTATCCTAACCTATCCTCTATCCTATCCTATCCTCCATCGTCTCCTATCCTCTATCCTATCCAATCCCCTACCCTATCCTCTATCCTATCCTATATTCTATCCTATCCAATCCTACATCCTATCCTATCCTCTATCCTATCCTATATTCTATCCTATCCAATCCTACATCCTATCCTATCCTCCATCGTCTCCTATCCTCTATCCTATCCAATCCCCTATCCTATCCTCTATCCTATCCTATCCTCTATCCTATCCTATCCTCTATCCTATCCTATCCTCTATCCTATCCTATCCTCTATCCTATCCTATCCTCTATCCTATCCTATCCTCTATCCTATCCTATCCTCTATCCTATCCTATCCTCTATCCTATCCTATCCTCTATCCTATCCTATCCTCTATCCTATCCTATCCTCTATCCTATCCTATCCTCTATCCTATCCTATCCTCTATCCTATCCTATCCTATCCTCTATCCTATCCTATCCTCTATCCTATCCTATCCTCTATCCTATCCTATCCTCTATCCTATCCTATCCTCTATCCTATCCTATCCTCTATCCTATCCTATCCTCTATCCAGTCCTATCCTCTATAATATCCTATCCTCTATCCTATCCTCTATCCTATCCTCTATCCTATCCTATGCTCTATCCTATCCTACCCTCAATCCTATCCTATCCTATCCTCTATCCTATCCTATCCTCTATCGTATCCTATCCTCTATCCTTTCCAATCCTACATCCTATCCTATCCTCTATCCTATCCTATCCTCTATCCTCTATCCTATCCTATCCTCTATCCTATCCTATCCTCTATCCTATCCTATACTCTATCCTATCCTCTATCCTATCCTCTATCCTCTATCCTATCCTCTATCCTATCCTATCCTCTATCCTATCCTATCCTCTATTCTATCCTATCCTCTATCCTAACCTATCCTCTATCCTATCCTATCCTCCATCGTCTCCTATCCTCTATCCTATCCAATCCCCTACCCTATCCTCTATCCTATCCTATATTCTATCCTATCCAATCCTACATCCTATCCTATCCTCTATCCTATCCTATATTCTATCCTATCCAATCCTACATCCTATCCTATCCTCCATCGTCTCCTATCCTCTATCCTATCCAATCCCCTATCCTATCCTCTATCCTATCCTATCCTCTATCCTATCCTATCCTCTATCCTATCCTATCCTCTATCCTATCCTATCCTCTATCCTATCCTATCCTCTATCCTATCCTATCCTCTATCCTATCCTATCCTCTATCCTATCCTATCCTCTATCCTATCCTATCCTCTATCCTATCCTATCCTCTATCCTATCCTATCCTATCCTCTATCCTATCCTATCCTCTATCCTATCCTATCCTCTATCCTATCCTATCCTCTATCCTATCCTATCCTCTATCCTATCCTATCCTCTATCCTATCCTATCCTCTATCCAGTCCTATCCTCTATAATATCCTATCCTCTATCCTATCCTCTATCCTATCCTATCCTCTATCCTATCCTATCCTCTATCCTATCCTATCCTCTATCCTATCCTATCCTCTATCCTATCCTATCCTCTATCCAGTCCTATCCTCTATAATATCCTATCCTCTATCCTATCCTCTATCCTATCCTATGCTCTATCCTATCCTACCCTCAATCCTATCCTATCCTATCCTCTATCCTATCCTATCCTCTATCGTATCCTATCCTCTATCCTTTCCAATCCTACATCCTATCCTATCCTCTATCCTATCCTATCCTCTATCCTCTATCCTATCCTATCCTCTATCCTATCCTATCCTCTATCCTATCCTATACTCTATCCTATCCTCTATCCTATCCTCTATCCTCTATCCTATCCTCTATCCTATCCTATCCTCTATCCTATCCTATCCTCTATTCTATCCTATCCTCTATCCTAACCTATCCTCTATCCTATCCTATCCTCCATCGTCTCCTATCCTCTATCCTATCCAATCCCCTACCCTATCCTCTATCCTATCCTATATTCTATCCTATCCAATCCTACATCCTATCCTATCCTCTATCCTATCCTATATTCTATCCTATCCAATCCTACATCCTATCCTATCCTCCATCGTCTCCTATCCTCTATCCTATCCAATCCCCTATCCTATCCTCTATCCTATCCTATCCTCTATCCTATCCTATCCTCTATCCTATCCTATCCTCTATCCTATCCTATCCTCTATCCTATCCTATCCTCTATCCTATCCTATCCTCTATCCTATCCTATCCTCTATCCTATCCTATCCTCTATCCTATCCTATCCTCTATCCTATCCTATCCTCTATCCTCCATCCTATCCAATCTTCTATCCTATCCTATCCTCTATCATATCCTATCCTCTATCCTATCCTATCCTCTATCCTATCCTATCCTCTATCCTATCCTATCCTCTATCCTATCCTATCCTCTATCCTATCCTATCCTATCCTCTATCCTATCCTATCCTCTATCCTATCCTATCCTCTATCCTATCCTATCCACTATCCTATCCTATCCTATCCTCTATCCTATCCTATCCTCTATCCTATCCTATCCTCTATCCTATCCAATCCTCTATCCTAACCTATCCTCTATCCTATCCTATCCTCTTTCCTATCCTATCCTCTATCCTATCCTATCCTCTATCCTAACCTACCCTCTATCGTATCATATCCTCTATCCTATCCTATCCTCAACGCTATCCTATCCTCATTCCTATCCTATACTCCATTATATCCTATCCGCTATCCTATCATATCCTCTATCCTATAATATCCTCTATCCTATCCAATCCGCTATCCTATCCTCTATCCTATCCTCTATCCTATCCTCTATCCTATCCTATCCTCTATCCTATCCTATCCTCTATCCTATCCTATCCTCTATCCTATCCTATCCTCTATCCTATCCTATCCTCTATCCTAACCTATCCTCTATCCTATCCTATCCTCTATCCTATCCTATCCTCAACGCTATCCTATCCTCATTACTATCCTATACTCCATTATATCCTATCCGCTATCCTATCATATCCTCTATCCTATCCTCTATCCTATCCTCTATCCTATCCTCTATCCTATCCTATCCTCTATCCTATCCTATCCTCTATCCTATCCTATCCTCTATCCTATCCTATCCTCTATCCTATCCTATCCTATCCTCTATCCTATCCTATCCTCTATCCTATCCTATCCTCTATCCTATCCTATCCTCTATCCTATCCTATCCTCTATCCTATCCTATCCTCTATCCTATCCTATCCTCAATCCTATCCTATCCTCTATCCTCTCCTATCCTTTATACTAACCAATCCTCAATCCTATCCTCAATCCTATCCTATCCTCTATCCTATCCTATCCTCTATCCTATCCTATCCTCCATCCTATCCAATCTTCTATCCTATCCTATCCTCTATCCTATCCTATCCTCTATCCTATCCTATCCTCTATGCTATCCTATCCTCTATCCTATCCTATCCTCTATCCTATCCTATCCTCTATCCTATCCTATCCTGTATCCTATCCTATAATCTATCCTATCCTATCCTCTATCCTATCCTATCCTATCCTCTATCCTATCCTATCCTCTATTGTCTGCTCTATCCTATCCTATCCACTATCCTATTCTATCCTCAATGCTATCCTATTCTCTATCCTCACCTATCCTTTATACTATCCAATCCTCTATCCTATCCTATCCTCTATCCTATCCTATCCTCCATCGTCTCCTATCCTCTATCCTATCCAATCCCCTATCCTATCCTCGATCCTATCCTATCCTCTATCGTCTGCTCTATCCTATCCTATCCACTATCCTATCCTCTCCTCAATGCTATCCTATTCTCTATCCTCACCTATCCTTTATACTATCCAATCCTCTATCCTATCCTATCCTCTATCCTATCCTATCCTCCATCGTCTCCTATCCTCTATCCTATCCAATCCCCTATCCTATCCTCTATCCTATCCTATCCTCTATCCTATCCAATCCTACATCCTATCCTATCCTCTATCCTATCCTATCCTCTATGCTATCCTATCCTCTATCCTATCCTATCCTCTATCCTATCCTATCCTCTATCCTATCCTATCCTGTATCCTATCCTATCCTATCCTCTATCCTATCCTATCCTCTATCCTATCCTATCCTATCCTCTATCCTATCCTATCCTCTATTGTCTGCTCTATCCTATCCTATCCACTATCCTATTCTATCCTCAATGCTATCCTATTCTCTATCCTCACCTATCCTTTATACTATCCAATCCTCTATCCTATCCTATCCTCTATCCTATCCTATCCTCCATCGTCTCCTATCCTCTATCCTATCCAATCCCCTATCCTATCCTCGATCCTATCCTATCCTCTATCGTCTGCTCTATCCTATCCTATCCACTATCCTATCCTCTCCTCAATGCTATCCTATTCTCTATCCTCACCTATCCTTTATACTATCCAATCCTCCATCCTATCCTATCCTCTATCCTATCCTATCCTCCATCGTCTCCTATCCTCTATCCTATCCAATCCCCTATCCTATCCTCTATCCTATCCTATCCTCTATCCTATCCAATCCTACATCCTATCCTATCCGCTATGCTATCCTATCCTCTATCCTATCCTATCCTCTATCCTATCCTATCCTCTATCCTATCCTATCCTCTACCCTATCCTATTCTCTATCCTATCCTATCCTCTAGCCTATCCTATCCTCTATCCTATCCTATCCTCTATCGTATCTTATCCTCTATCCTATCCAATCCTACATCCTATCCTATCTTCCATCGTCTCCTATCCTCTATCCTATCCAATCCCCTATCCTATTCTCTATCCTATCCTATCCTGTATCCTATAATATCATCTATCCTATCCAATCTCTATCGTCCCCGGTCCTCTATCCTAGCAAATCCCCTATCTTATCCTCTATCGTCACCTGCCCTCTATCCTATCCAATCCCCTATCTTATCTTCTATCGTCTCCTGTCCTCTATCCTATCCAATCCCCAACCTATCCTCTATCCTATCCTATCCTCTATCCTATCCTATCCTCTATCCTATCCTATCCTCTATCCAATCCTATCCTCTATCCTATCCTATCCTC
Source organism: Halictus rubicundus (assembly GCF_050948215.1). Classification (NCBI taxonomy): domain Eukaryota; kingdom Metazoa; phylum Arthropoda; class Insecta; order Hymenoptera; family Halictidae; genus Halictus; species Halictus rubicundus. The sequence goes on along the minus strand of NW_027489130.1, from coordinate 74,436 downwards.
TATCCTATCCTATCCTCTATCCTAGCATATCCTCTATCCTATCCTATCCTCTATCCTATCCTATCCTCAATCCTATCCTGTCCTGTATCCTCTCCTATCGTATATACTAACCAATCCTCTATCCTATCCTCTATCCTATCCTATCGTCCATCGTCTCCTATCCTCTATCCTATCCAATCCCCTACCCTATCCTCTATCCTATCCTATCCTCTATCCTATCCAATCCTACATCCTGTCCTATCCTCCATCGTCTCCAATCCTCTATCCTATCCAATCCCCTATCCTATCCTCTATCATATCCTATCTTCTATCCTATCCTATCCTCAATCCTATCATATCCTCTATCCTCTCCTATCCTTTATACTAACCAATCCTCTATCCTATCCTCTATCCTATCCTATCTTCTATCCTATCCTATCCTCTATCCTATCCTATCCTCTATCCTATCCTATCCTCTATCCTATCCTATCCTCCATCGTCTCCTATCCTCTATCCTATCCAATCCCCTATCCTATCATCTGTCCTATCCTATCCTATCCTCTATCCTATCCTATCCTCTATCCTATCCTATCCTCTATCCTATCCCATCCTCTATCCTATCCTATCCTCTTTCCTATCCTATCCTCTATCCTATCCTATCCTCTATCGTCTCCTATCCTCTATCCTATCCAATCCCCTATCCAATCCTCTATCCTATCCTATCCTATCCTATCCTCTATCCTATCCTATCCTCTATCCTATCCTATCCTCTATCCTATCCCATCCTCTATCCTATCCTATCCTCTTTCCTATCCTATCCTCTATCCTATCCTATCCTCTATCGTCTCCTATCCTCTATCCTATCCAATCCCCTATCCAATCCTCTATCCTATCGTATCCTGTATAATATCGTATCCTCTATCATATTCTATCCTCTATCCTATAATATCATCTATCCTATCCTATCCTCTATCCTATCCTATCCTCTATCCTATCCAATCCTACATCCTATCCTATCCGCTTTGCTATCCTATCCTCTATCCTATCCTATCCTATCCGCTTTGCTATCCTATCCTCTATCCTATCCTATCCTCTCTCCTATCCTATCCTCCATCGTCTCCTATCCTCTATCCTATCCAATCCCCTACCCTATCCTCTATCCTATCATATCCTCTATCCTATCCAATCCTACATCCTATCCTATCCCCCATCGTCTCCTATCCTTTATCCTATCCAATCCCCTATCCTATCCTCTATCCTATCCTATCCTCTATCCTATCCTATCCTCTATCATATCCTACTCTCTATCGTCTCCTGTCCTCTATTCTATCAAATCCCCTATCTTATCCTCTATCGTGTCCTGTCCTCTATCCTATCCAATCCCCTATCCTATCCTCTATCCTATCGTATCCTCTATAATATCGTAACCTCTATCATATTCTATCCTCTATCCTATAATATCATCTATCCTATCCTATACTCTATCCTATCCTATCCTCTATCCTATCCAATCTCTATCGTCCCCTGACCTCTATCCTAGCAAATCCCCTATCTTATCCTCTATCGTCACCTGCCCTCTATCCTATCCAATCCCCTATCTTATCTTCTATCGTCTCCTGTCCTCTATCCTATCCAATCCCCAACCTATCCTCTATCCTATCATATCCTCAATCCTATCCTATCCTATGCTCTTTCCTATTCTATCCTCTATCGCATCCTATCCTCTATCCTATCCAATCCTACATCCTATCCTATCCGCTATGCTATCCTATCCTCTATCCTATCCTATCCTCTATCCTATCCTATCCTCTACCCTATCCTATCCTCTATCCTATCCTATCCTCTAGCCTATCCTATCCTCTATCCTATCCTATCCTCTATCGTATCCTATCCTCTATCCTAGCCAATCCTACATCCTATCCTATCTTCCATCGTCTCCTATCCTCTATCCTATCCAATCCCCTATCCTATTCTCTATCCTATCCTATCCTCTATCCTATAATATCATCTATCCTATCCAATCTCTATCGTCCCCTGTCCTCTATCCTAGCAAATCCCCTATCTTATCCTCTATCGTCACCTGCCCTCTATCCTATCCAATCCCCTATCTTATCTTCTATCGTCTCCTGTCCTCTATCCTATCCAATCCCCAACCTATCCTCTATCCTATCCAATCCTACATCCTATCCTATCCGCTATGCTATCCTATCCTCTATCCTATCCTATCTTCTATCCTATCCTATCCTCTACCCTATCCTATCCTCTATCCTATCCTATCCTCTAGCCTATCCTATCCTCTATCCTATTCTATCCTCTATCCTATCCTATCCTCTATCCTACCCTATCTTCTATCCTATCCTATCCTCTATCCTATCCTATCCTCTATCCTATCCTATCCTCCACCCTATCCAATCTTCTATCCTATCCTATCCTCTATCCTATCCTATCCTCTATCCTATCCTATCCTCTATGCTATCCTATCCTCTATCCTATCCTATCCTCTATCCTATCCTATCTTCTATCCTATCATATCCTCTATCCTATCCTATCCTCTATCCTATCCTATCCTCTATCCTATCCTATCCTCTCCTCTATCCTATCCTATCCTCTATTGTCTGCTGTATCCTATCCTATCCACTATCCTATTCTATCCTCAATGCTATCCTATTCTCTATCCTCACCTATCCTTTATACTATCCAATCCTCTATCCTATCCTATCCTCTATCCTATCCTATCCTCCATCGTCTCCTATCCTCTATCCTATCCAATCCCCTATCCTATCCTCGATCCTATCCTATCCTCTATCGTCTGCTCTATCCTATCCTATCCACTATCCTATCCTCTCCTCAATGCTATCCTATTCTCTATCCTCACCTATCCTTTATACTATCCAATCCTCTATCCTATCCTATCCTCTATCCTATCCTATCCTCCATCGTCTCCTATCCTCTATCCTATCCAATCCCCTATCCTATCCTCTATCCTATCCTATCCTCAATCCTATCCTATCCTCTATCCTCTCCTATCCTTTATACTAACCAATCCTCTATCCTATCCTCTATCCTATCCTATCCTCTATCCTATCCTATCCTCTATCCTATCCTATCCTCTATCCTATCCTATCCTCTATCCTATACTATCCTCTATCCTATCCTATCCTCTATCCTATCCTATCCTCTATCCTATCCTATCCTCCATCCTATCCTATCCTCTATCCTATCCTATCCTCTATCCTATCCTATCCTATCCTCTATCCTATCCTATCCTCTATCCTATCCTATCCACTATCCTATCCTATCCTCTATCCTATCCTATCCTCTATCCTATCCTATCCTCTATCCTATACTATCCTCTATCCTATCCTATCCTCTATCCTATCCTATCCTCTATCCTATCCTATCCTCCATCCTATCCAATCTTCTATCCTATCCATTCCTCTATCCTATCCTATCCTCTATCATATCCTATCCTCTATGCTATCCTATCCTCTATCCTATCCTATACTCTATCCTAACCTATCCTCTATCCTATCCTATTCTCTATCCTATCCTATCCTCTATAATATCGTATCCTCTATCATATCCTATCCTCTTGCTTATGATATCATCTACCCTATCGTATCCTCTATCCTATCCAATCTCCTACCCTATCCTCTATCCTATCCTATCCTCTATCGTCTGCTCTATCCTATCCTATCCACTATCCTATCCTATCCTCAATGCTATCCTATTCTCTATCCTCACCTATCCTTTATACTATCCAATCCTCTATCCTAACCTATCCTCTATCCTATCCTATCCTCTTTCCTATCCTATCCTCTATCCTATCCTATCCTCTATCCTAACCTACCCTCTATCCTATCCTATCCTCTATCCTATCCTATCCTCAACGCTATCCTATCCTCATTCCTATCCTATACTCCATTATATCCTATCCGCTATCCTATCATATCCTCTATCCTATAATATCCTCTATCCTATCCAATCCTCTATCCTATCCTCTATACTCTATCCTATCCTCTATCCTATCCTCTATCCTATCCTATCCTCTATCCTATCCTCTATCCTATCCTATCCTCTATCCTATCCTATCCTCTATCCTATCCTATCCTCTATCCTATTCTATCCTCTATCCTATCCTATCCTCTATCCTAACCTATCCTCTATCCTATCCTATCCTCTATCCTATCCTATCCTCAACGCTATCCTATCCTCATTACTATCCTATACTCCATTATATCCTATCCGCTATCGTATCATATCCTCTATCCTATAATATCCTCTATCCTATCCAATCCGCTATCCTATCCTCTATCCTATCCTCTATCCTATCCTATCCTCTATCCTATCCTATCCTCTATGCTATCCTATCCTCTATCCTATCCTATCCTCTATCCTATCCTATCCTCTATCCTATCCTATCCTCTATCCTATCCTATCCTCTATCCTATCCTATCCTCTATCCTATCCTATCCTCCATCCTATCCAATCTTCTATCCTATCCTATCCTCTATCCAATCCTATCCTCTATCCTATCCTATCCTCTATCCTATCCTATCCTCTATGCTATCCTATCCTCTATCCTATCCTATCCTCTATCCTATCCTATCCTCTATCCTATCCTATCCTCTATCCTATCCTATCCTCTATCCTATCCTATCCTCTATCCTATCCTATCCTCTATCCTATCCTATCCTCTATCCTATCCTATCCTCTATTGTCTGCTCTATTCTATCCTATCCACTATCCTATTCTATCCTCAATGCTATCCTATTCTCTATCCTCACCTATCCTTTATACTATCCAATCCTCTATCCTATCCTATCCTCTATCCTATCCTCTCCTCCATCGTCTCCTATCCTCTATCCTATCCAATCCCCTATCCTATCCTCGATCCTATCCTATCCTCTATCGTCTGCTCTATCCTATCCTATCCACTATCCTATCCTCTCCTCAATGCTATCCTATTCTCTATCCTCACCTATCCTTTATACTATCCAATCCTCTATCCTATCCTATCCTCTATCCTATCCTATCCTCCATCGTCTCCTATCCTCTATCCTATCCAATCCCCTATCCTATCCTCTATCCTATCCTATCTTCTATCCTATCCAATCCTACATCCTATCCTATCCGCTATGCTATCCTATCCTCTATCCTATCCTATCCTCTATCCTGTCCTATCCTCTATCCTATCCTATCCTCTACCCTATCCTATTCTCTATCCTATCCTATCCTCTATCCTATCCTATCCTCTATCCTATAATATCATCTATCCTATCCAATCTCTATCGTCTCCTGCTCTCTATCCTATCCAATCCCCTATCCTATCTTCTATCGTCTCCTGTCCTCTATCCCATCCAATCCCCTATCCTGTCCTATCCTCTATCCTATCCTATCCTCAATCCTATCCTATCCTATCCTCTATCCTATCCTATCCTCTATCCTATCCTATCCTCTCTCCTATCCTATCCTCCATCGTCTCCTATCCTCTATCCTATCCAATCCCCTACCCTATCCTCTATCCTATCATATCCTCTATCCTATCCAATCCTACATCCTATCCTATCCCCCATCCTATCCAATCCCCTATCCTATCCTCTATCCTATCCTATCCTCTATCCTATCCTATCCTCTATCCTATCCTATCCTCTATCCTATCCTATCCTCTATCCTATCCTATCCTCTATCCTATCCTATCCTCAATCCTATCCTATCCTCTATCCTATCCTATTCTCTATCCTATCCTATCCTCTATCCAATCCTATCCTCTATCCTATCCTATCCTCTATCCTATCCTATCCTCTATCCTATCCTATCCTCTATCCTATCCTATATCCTATCCTATCCTCTATCCCATCCTATCCTCTATCCTATCATATCCTCTATCCTATCCTATCCTCTATCCTATCCTATCCTATCCTCTATCCTATCCTATCCTCTATCCTATCCTATCCTCTATCCTATCCTATCCTCTATCCTATCCTATCCTCAATCCTATCCTATCCTCTATCCTATCCTATCCTCTATCCTAACATATCCTCTATCCTATCCTATCCTCTATCCTATCCTATCCTGAACCCTATCCTATCCGCTATCCTATCATATCCTCTATCCTATCCAATCCTCTATCCTATCCTCTATCCTATCCTCTATCCTATCCTCTCCTCTATCCTATCGTATCCTCTATCCTATCCTATCGTATCCTCTATCCTATCCTATCGTATCCTCTATCCTATCGTATCCTCTATCCTATCCTATCCTCTACCCTATCCTATCCTCTATCCTATCCTATCCTCCATCGTCTCCTATCCTCTATCCTATAGAATCCCCTATCCTATCCTCTATCCTATCCTATCCTCTATCCTATCCTATCCTCTATCCTGTCCTATCCTCTATCGTATCCTATCCTCTATCCTAACCTATCCTCTATCCTATCCTATCCTCTATCCTATCCTATCCTCTATCCTATCCTATCATCTATCCTATCCTATCCTCTATCCTATCCTATCCTCTATCCTATCCTATCCTCTATCCTATCCTATCCTCTATCCTATCCTATCCTCTATCCTATCCTATCCTCTATCCTATCCTATCCTCTATCCTATCCTATCCTCTATCCTATCCTATCCTCTATCCTATCCTATCCTCTATCCTATCCTCTATCCTATCCTATCCTCTATCCTATCCTATCCTCTCTCCTATCCTATTCTCTATAATATCGTTTCCTCTATCATATCCTATCCTCTATCCTATCCTATCCTCTATCCTATCCTATCCTCTATCCTATCCTATCCTCTATCCTATCCTATCCTCAATCCTATCCTATCCTCTATCCTATCCTATTCTCTATCCTATCCTATCCTCTATCCAATCCTATCCTCTATCCTATCCTATCCTCTATCCTATCCTATCCTCTATCCTATCCTATCCTCTATCCTATCCTATATCCTATCCTATCTTCTATCCCATCCTATCCTCTATCCTATCATATCCTCTATCCTATCCTATCCTCTATCCTATCCTATCCTATCCTCTATCCTATCCTATCCACTATCCTATCCTATCCTCTATCCTATCCTATCCTCTATCCTATCCTATCCTCAATCCTATCCTATCCTCTATCCTATCCTATTCTCTATCCTATCCTATCCTCTATCCAATCCTATCCTCTATCCTATCCTATCCTCTATCCTATCCTATCCTCTATCCTATCCTATCCTCTATCCTAACATATCCTCTATCCTATCCTATCCTCAATCCTATCCTATCCTCTATCCTATCCTATTCTCTATCCTATCCTATCCTCTATCCAATCCTATCCTCTATCCTATCCTATCCTCTATCCTATCCTATCCTCTATCCTATCCTATCCTCTATCCTAACATATCCTCTATCCTATCCTATCCTCTATCCTATCCTATCCTGAACCCTATCCTATCCGCTATCCTATCATATCCTCTATCCTATCCAATCCTCTATCCTATCCTCTATCCTATCCTCTATCCTATCCTCTCCTCTATCCTATCGTATCCTCTATCCTATCCTATCGTATACTCTATCCTATCCTATCGTATCCTCTATCCTATCCTATCCTCTATCCTATCCTATCCTCTACCCTATCCTATCCTCTATCCTATCCTATCCTCCATCGTCTCCTATCCTCTATCCTATAGAATCCCCTATCCTATCCTCTATCCTATCCTATCCTCTATCCTATCCTATCCTCTATCCTGTCCTATCCTCTATCGTATCCTATCCTCTATCCTAACCTATCCTCTATCCTATCCTATCCTCTATCCTATCCTATCCTCTATCCTATCCTATCCTCTATCCTAACCTATCCTCTATCCTATCCTATCCTCAACGCTATCCTATCCTCATTACTATCCTATACTCCATTATATCCTATCCGCTATCGTATCATATCCTCTATCCTATAATATCCTCTATCCTATCCAATCCTCAACGCTATCCTATCCTCATTACTATCCTATACTCCATTATATCCTATCCGCTATCCTCTCATATCCTCTATCCTATAATATCCTCTATCCTATCCAATCCTCTATCCTATCCTCTATCCTATCCTCTATCCTATCCTATCCTCTATCCTCTCCTATCCTTTATACTAACCAATCCTCTATCCTATCCTCTATCCTATCCTATCCTCTATCCTATCCTATCCTCTATCCTATCCTATCCTCTATCCTATCCTATCCTCTATCCTATCCTATCCTCTATCCTATCCTATCCTCTATCCTATCCTATCCTCTATCCTATCCTATCCTCTATCCTATCCTATCCTCTATCCTATCCTATCCTCTATCCTATCCTATCCTCTATCCTATCCTATCCTCTATCCTATCCTATCCTCTATCCTATCCTATCCTCTATCCTATCCTATCCTCTATCCTATCCTATCCTCTATCCTATCCTATCCTCTATCCTATCCTATCCTCTATCCTATCCTATCCTCTATCCTATCCTATCCTCTATCCTATCCTATCCTCTATCCTATCCTATCCTCTATCCTATCCTATCCTCTATCCTATCCTATCCTCTATCCTATCCTATCCTCTATCCTATCCTATCCTCTATCCTATCCTATCCTCTATCCTATCCTATCCTCTATCCTATCCTATCCTCTATCCAATCCTATCCTCTATCCTATCCTATCCTCTATCCTATCCTATCCTCTATCCTATCCTATCCTCTATCCTATCCTATATCCTATCCTATCCTCTATCCCATCCTATCCTCTATCCTATCATATCCTCTATCCTATCCTATCCTCTATCCTATCCTATCCTATCCTCTATCCTATCCTATCCTCTATCCTATCCTATCCTCTATCCTATCCTATCCTCTATCCTATCCTATCCTCTATCCTATCCTATCCTCAATCCTATCCTATCCTCTATCCTATCCTATTCTCTATCCTATCCTATCCTCTATCCAATCCTATCCTCTATCCTATCCTATCCTCTATCCTATCCTATCCTCTATCCTATCCTATCCTCTATCCTAACATATCCTCTATCCTATCCTATCCTCTATCCTATCCTATCCTCTATCCTATCCTATCCGCTATCCTATCATATCCTCTATCCTATCCAATCCTCTATCCTATCCTCTATCCTATCCTCTATCCTATCCTCTCCTCTATCCTATCGTATCCTCTATCCTATCCTATCGTATCCTCTATCCTATCCTATCGTATCCTCTATCCTATCCTATCCTCTATCCTATCCTATCCTCTACCCTATCCTATCCTCTATCCTATCCTATCCTCCATCGTCTCCTATCCTCTATCCTATAGAATCCCCTATCCTATCCTCTATCCTATCCTATCCTCTATCCTATCCTATCCTCTATCCTGTCCTATCCTCTATCGTATCCTATCCTCTATCCTAACCTATCCTCTATCCTATCCTATCCTCTATATTATCCTATCCTCTATCCTATCCTATCCTCTATCCTAACCTATCCTCTATCCTATCCTATCCTCAACGCTATCCTATCCTCATTACTATCCTATACTCCATTATATCCTATCCGCTATCGTATCATATCCTCTATCCTATAATATCCTCTATCCTATCCAATCCTCAACGCTATCCTATCCTCATTACTATCCTATACTCCATTATATCCTATCCGCTATCCTCTCATATCCTCTATCCTATAATATCCTCTATCCTATCCAATCCTCTATCCTATCCTCTATCCTATCCTCTATCCTATCCTATCCTCTATCCTCTCCTATCCTTTATACTAACCAATCCTCTATCCTATCCTCTATCCTATCCTATCCTCTATCCTATCCTATCCTCTATCCTATCCTATCCTCTATCCTATCCTATCCTCTATCCTATCCTATCCTCTATCCTATCCTATCCTCTATCCTATCCTATCCTCTATCCTATCCTATCCTCTATCCTATCCTATCCTCTATCCTATCCTATCCTCTATCCTATCCTATCCTCTATCCTATCCTATCCTCTATCCTATCCTATCCTCTATCCTATCCTATCCTCTATCCTATCCTATCCTCTATCCTATCCTATCCTCTATCCTATCCTATCCTCTATCCTATCCTATCCTCTATCCTATCCTATCCTCTATCCTATCCTATCCTCTATCCTATCCTATCCTCTATCCTATCCTATCCTCTATCCTATCCTATCCTCTATCCTATCCTATCCTCTATCCTATCCTATCCTCTATCCTATCCTATCCTCTATCCTATCCTATCCTCTATCCTATCCTATCCTCTATCCTATCCTATCCTCTATCCTATCCTATCCTCTATCCTATCCTATCCTCTATCCTATCCTATCCTCTATCCTATCCTATCCTCTATCCTATCCTATCCTCTATCCTATCCTATCCTCTATCCTATCCTATCCTCTATCCTATCCTATCCTCTATCCTATCCTATCCTCTATCCTATCCTATCCTCTATCCTATCCTATCCTCTATCCTATCCTATCCTCTATCCTATCCTATCCTCTATCCTATCCTATCCTCTATCCTATCCTATCCTCTATCCTATCCTATCCTCTATCCTATCCTATCCTCTATCCTATCCTATCCTCTATCCTATCCTATCCTCTATCCTATCCTATCCTCTATCCTATCCTATCCTCTATCCTATCCTATCCTCTATCCTATCCTATCCTCTATCCTATCCTATCCTCTATCCTATCCTATCCTCTATCCTATCCTATCCTCTATCCTATCCTATCCTCTATCCTATCCTATCCTCTATCCTATCCTATCCTATTCTCTATCCTAACCTATCCTCTATACTCCATTATATCCTATCCGCTATCGTATCATATCCTCTATCCTAACCTATCCTCTATCTTATCCAATCCTCTATCCTATCCTATCCTCTATCCTATCCTATCCTCCATCGTCTCCTATCCTCTATCCTATCCAATCCCCTATCCTATCCTCGATCCTATCCTATCCTCTATCGTCTGCTCTATCCTATCCTATCCACTATCCTATCCTATCCACAATGCTATCCTATTCTCTATCCTCACCTATCCTTTATGCTATAAAATCGTCTATCCTAACCTATCCTCTACCCTATCCTATCCTCTTTCCTACTACTACCTCTATCCTATCCAATCCCCTATCTTATCTTATATCGTCTCCTGTCCTCTATCCTATCCAATCCTCTATCCTATCCTCTATCCTATCCTATCCTCTATCCTATCCTATCCTCTATCCTATCCTATCCTCTATAATATCGTATCCTATATCATATTCTATCCTCTTGCCTGTAATGTCATCTATCCTATCCTATTCTCTATCCTATCCTATCCTCTATCCTATATTATCCTCTATCCTATCCTATCCTCTATCCTATCCTATCCTCTATCCTATCCTATCCTCTATCCTATCCTATCCTCTATCCTATCCTATCCTCTATCCTATCCTATCCTCTATCCTATCCTATCCTCTATCCTATCCTATCCTCTATCCTATCCTATCCTCTATCCTATCCTATCCTCTATCCTATCCTATCCTCTATCCTATCCTATCCTCTATCCTATCCTATCCTCTATCCTATCCAATCCTCTATCCTATCCTCTATCCTATCCTCTATCCTATCCTATCCTCTATCCTATCCTCTATCCTATCCAATCCTCTATCCTATCCTCTATCCTATCCTCTATCCTATCCTATCCTCTATCCTATCCTCTATCCTATCCTCTATCCTATCCTATCCTCTATCCTATCCTATCCTCTATCCTATCCTATCAACTATCCGATCCTATCCTCTATCCTATCCTATCCTCTATAATATCGTATCCTATATCATATTCTATCCTCTTGCCTGTAATGTCATCTATCCTATCCTATTCTCTATCCTATCCTATCCTCTATCCTATATTATCCTCTATCCTATCCTATCCTCTATCCTATCCTACCAACTATCCGATCCTATCCTCTATCCTATCCTATCCTCTATAATATCGTATCCTATATCATATTCTATCCTCTTGCCTGTAATGTCATCTATCCTATCCTATTCTCTATCCTATCCTATCCTCTATCCTATATTATCCTCTATCCTATCCTATCCTCTATCCTATCCTATACTCTATCCTATCCTATCCTCTATCCTATCCTATCCTCTATCCTATCCTATCCTCTATCCTATCCTATCCTCTATCCTAACCCATCCTCTATCCTATCCTATCCTCTATCCTATCCTATCCTCAACGCTATCCTATCCTCATTCCTATCCTATACTCCATTATATCCTATCCGCTATCCTATCATATCCTCTATCCTATAATATCCTCTATCCTATCCAATCCTCTATCCTATCCTCTATCCTATCCTCTATCCTATCCTATCCTCTATCCTATCCTCTATCCTATCCTCTATCCTATCCTATCCTCTATCCTATCCTATCCTCTATCCTATCCTATCAACTATCCGATCCTATCCTCTATCCTATCCTATCCTCTATAATATCGTATCCTATATCATATTCTATCCTCTTGCCTGTAATGTCATCTATCCTATCCTATTCTCTATCCTATCCTATCCTCTATCCTATATTATCCTCTATCCTATCCTATCCTCTATCCTATCCTATCCTCTATCCTATCCTATCCTCTATCCTATCCTATCCTCTATCCTATCCTATCCTCTATCCTAACCCATCCTCTATCCTATCCTATCCTCTATCCTATCCTATCCTCAACGCTATCCTATCCTCATTCCTATCCTATACTCCATTATATCCTATCCGCTATCCTATCATATCCTCTATCCTATAATATCCTCTATCCTATCCAATCCTCTATCCTATCCTCTATCCTATCCTCTATCCTATCCTATCCTCTATCCTATCCTCTATCCTATCCTCTATCCTATCCTATCCTCTATCCTATCCTATCCTCTATCCTATCCTATCCTCTATCCTATCCTATCCTCTATCCTATCCTATCCTCTATCCTAACCCATCCTCTATCCTATCCTATCCTCTATCCTATCCTATCCTCAACGCTATCCTATCCTCATTCCTATCCTATACTCCATTATATCCTATCCGCTATCCTATCATATCCTCTATCCTATAATATCCTCTATCCTATCCAATCCTCTATCCTATCCTCTATCCTATCCTCTATCCTATCCTATCCTCTATCCTATCCTCTATCCTATCCTCTATCCTATCCTATCCTCTATCCTATCCTATCCTCTATCCTATCCTATCCTCTATCCTATCCTCTCCTCCATCGTCTCCTATCCTCTATCCTATCCAATCCCCTATCCTATCCTCGATCCTATCCTATCCTCTATCGTCTGCTCTATCCTATCCTATCCACTATCCTATCCTCTCCTCAATGCTATCCTATTCTCTATCCTCACCTATCCTTTATACTATCCAATCCTCTATCCTATCCTATCCTCATTACTATCCTATACTCCATTATATCCTATCCGCTATCCTCTCATATCCTCTATCCTATAATATCCTCTATCCTATCCAATCCTCTATCCTATCCTCTATCCTATCCTCTATCCTATCCTATCCTCTATCCTCTCCTATCCTTTATACTAACCAATCCTCTATCCTATCCTCTATCCTATCCTATCCTCTATCCTATCCTATCCTCTATCCTATCCTATCCTCTATCCTATATTATCCTCTATCCTATCCTATCCTCTATCCTATCCTATCCTCTATCCTATCCTATCCTCTATCCTATCCTATCCTCTATCCTATCCTATCCTCTATCCTATCCTATCCTCTATCCTATCCTATCCTCTATCCTATCCTATCCTCTATCCTATCCTATCCTCTATCCTATCCTATCCTCTATCCTATCCTATCCTCTATCCTAACCTATCCTCTATCCTATCCTATCCTCAACGCTATCCTATCCTCATTACTATCCTATACTCCATTATATCCTATCCGCTATCGTATCATATCCTCTATCCTATAATATCCTCTATCCTATCCAATCCTCAACGCTATCCTATCCTCATTACTATCCTATACTCCATTATATCCTATCCGCTATCCTCTCATATCCTCTATCCTATAATATCCTCTATCCTATCCAATCCTCTATCCTATCCTCTATCCTATCCTATCCTCTATCCTATCCTCTATCCTATCCTATCCTACCCTCTATCCTATCCTATCCTCTATCCTATCCTATCCTCTATCCTATCCTCTATCCTATCCTATCCTCTATCCTCTCCTATCCTTTATACTAACCAATCCTCTATCCTATCCTCTATCCTATCCTATCCTCTATCCTATCCTATCCTCTATCCTATCCTATCCTCTATCCTATCCTATCCTCTATCCTATCCTATCCTCTATCCTATCCTATCCTCTATCCTATCCTATCCTCTATCCTATCCTATCCTCTATCCTATCCTATCCTCTATCCTATCCTATCCTCTATCCTATCCTATCCTATCCTCTATCCTATCCTATCCTCTATCCTATCCTATCCTCTATCCTATCCTATCCTCTATCCTATCCTATCCTCTATCCTATCCTACCCTCTATCCTATCCTATCCTCTATCCTATCCTATCCTCTATCCTATCCTATCCTCTATCCTATCCTATCCTCTAACCTATCCTATCCTATCCTCTATCCTAACCTATCCTCTATCTTATCCAATCCTCTATCCTATCCTATCCTCTATCCTATCCTATCCTCCATCGTCTCCTATCCTCTATCATATCCAATCCCCTATCCTATCCTCGATCCTATCCTATCCTCTATCGTCTGCTCTATCCTATCCTACCCACTATCCTATCCTATCCTCAATGCTATCCTATTCTCTATCCTCACCTATCCTTTATACTATCCAACCCTCTATCCTATCCTATCCTCTATCCTATCCTATCCTCCATCGTCTCCTATCCTCTATCCTATCCAATCCCCTATCCTATCCTCTATCCTATCCTATCCTCTATCCTATCCAATCCCCTATCCTATCCTCTATCCTATCCTATCCTCTATCCTATCCAATCCCCTATCTTATCTTATATCGTCTCCTGTCCTCTATCCTATCCAATCCTCTATCCTATCCTCTATCCTATCCTATCCTATCCTCTATCCTATCCTATACTCTATCCTATCCTATCCTCTATCCTATCCTATCCTCTATCCTATCCTATCCTCTATCCTATCCTATCCTCTATCCTAACCTATCCTCTATCCTATCCTATCCTCTATCCTATCCTATCCTCAACGCTATCCTATCCTCATTACTATCGTATACTCCATTATATCCTATCCGCTATCGTATCATATCCTCTATCCTAACCTATCCTCTATCTTATCCAATCCTCTATCCTATCCTATCCTCTATCCTATCCTATCCTCCATCGTCTCCTATCCTCTATCCTATCCAATCCCCTATCCTATCCTCGATCCTATCCTATCCTCTATCGTCTGCTCTATCCTATCCTATCCACTATCCTATCCTATCCACAATGCTATCCTATTCTCTATCCTCACCTATCCTTTATGCTATCCAATCGTCTATCCTAACCTATCCTCTATCCTATCCTATCCTCTTTCCTATCCTATCCTCTATCCTATCCTATCCTCTATCCTAACCTACCCTCTATCCTATCCTATCCTCTATCCAATCCTATCCTCAACGCTATCCTATCCTCATTCCTATCCTATACTCCATTATATCCTATCCGCTATCCTATCATATCCTCTATCCTATAATATCCTCTATCCTATCCAATCCTCTATCCTATCCTCTATCCTATCCTCTATCCTATCCTATCCTCTATCCTATCCTCTATCCTATCCTCTATCCTATCCTCTATCCTATCCTATCCTCTATCCTATCCTATCCTCATTACTATCCTATACTCCATTATATCCTATCCGCTATCGTATCATATCCTCTATCCTATAATATTCTCTATCCTATCCTCTATCATATCCTCTATCCTATCATATCCTCTATCCTATCCTCCATCGTCTCCTATCCTCTATCCTATCCAATCCCCTACCCTATCCTCTATCCTATCCTATCCTCTATCCTATCCAATCCTACATCCTATCCTATCCTCCATCGTCTCCAATCCTCTATCCTATCCAATCCCCTATCCTATCCTCTATCCTATCCTATCCTCTATCCTATCCTATCCTCTATCCTATCCTATCCTCTATCCTATCCTATCCTCTATCCGATCCTATCCTCTATCCTATCCTATCCTCTATAATATCGTATCCTATATCATATTCTATCCTCTTGCCTGTAATGTCATCTATCCTATCCTATTCTCTATCCTATCCTATCCTCTATCCTATATTATCCTCTATCGTCTGCTGTCCTCTATCCTATCCAATCCCCTATCCTATCCTCTGTCCTATCCTATCCGATACTCTATCCTATCCTATTCTCTATAATATCGTATCCTCTATCGTATCCTATCCTCTTTCCTATAATATCATCTATCCTATCCTATCCTCTATCCTATCCTATCCTATCCTCTATCCTATCCTATCCTCTATAATATCGTATCCTCTATCATATCCTATCCTCTTGCCTATAATATCATCTATCCTATCCTATTCTCTATCCTATCCTATCCTCTATCCTATCCTATCCTCTATCGTCTCCTATCCTCTATCCTGTCCAATCCCCTATCCAATCCTCTATCCTATCGTATCTTGTATAATATCGTATCCTCTATCATATTCTATCCTCTATCCTATAATATCATCTATCCTATCCTATCCTCTATCCTATTCTATCCTCTATCCTATCCAATCCTCTATCCTATCCTATCCTCTTTCCTATCCTATCCTCTATCCTATCCTATCCTCTATCCTAACCTACCCTCTATCCTATCCTATCCTCAACGCTATCCTATCCTCATTCCTATCCTATACTCCATTATATCCTATCCGCTATCCTATCATATCCTCTATCCTATAATATCCTCTATCCTATCCAATCCTGCATCCTATCCTCTATCCTATCCTCTATCCTATCCTATCCTCTATCCTATCCTCTATCCTATCCTCTATCCTATCCTCTATCCTATCCTCTATCCTATCCTCTATCCTATCCTATCCTCTATCCTAACCTATCCTCTATCCTATCTTATCCTCTATCCTATCCTATCCTCTATCCTATCCTATCCTCTATCCTAACCTATCCTCTATCATATCCTATCCTCTATCCTATCCTATCCTCAACGCTATCCTATCCTCATTACTATCCTATACTCCATTATATCCTATCCGCTATCGTATCATATCCTCTATCCTATAATATCCTCTATCCTATCCAATCCTCTATCCTATCCTCTATCCTATCATATCCTCTATCCTATCCTCCATCGTCTCCTATCCTCTATCCTATCCAATCCCCTACCCTATCCTCTATCCTATCCTATCCTCTATCCTATCCAATCCTACATCCTATCCTATCCTCCATCGTCTCCTATCCTCTATCCTATCCAATCCCCTATCCTATCCTCTATCCTATCCTATCCTCTATCCTATCCTATCCTCTATCCTATCCTATCCTCTATCCGATCCTATCCTCTATCCTATCCTATCCTCTATAATATCGTGTCCTATATCATATTCTATCCTCTTGCCTGTAATATCATCTATCCTATCCTATTCTCTATCCTATCCTATCCTCTATCCTATATTATCCTCTATCGTCTCCTGTCCTCTATCCTATCCAATCCCCTATCCTATCCTCTGTCCTATCCTATCCGATACTCTATCCTATCCTATTCTCTATAATATCGTATCCTCTATCGTATCCTATCCTCTTTCCTATAATATCATCTATCCTATCCTATCCTCTATCCTATCCTATCCTATCCTCTATCCTATCCTATCCTCTATCCTATCCTATCCTCTATCCTATCCTCTATCCTATCCTATCCTCTATCCTATCCTATCCTCTATCCTATCCCATCCTCTATCCTATCCTATCCTCTATCCTATCCTATCCTCTATCCTATCCTATTCTCTACACTATCCTAACCTCTATCCTATCCTATCCTCAACCCTATCCTATCCTCATTCCTATCCTATACTCCATTATATCCTATCCTCTATCCTATCCCATCCTCTATCCTATCCTATCCTCTATCCTATCCCATCCTCTATCCTATCCTATCCTCTATTCTATCCTATCCTCTAACCTATCCTATCCTCTATCCTATCCTATCCTCTATCCTAACATATCCTCTATCCTATCCTATCCTCTATCCTATGCTATCCTGAACCCTATCCTATCCTCATTCCTATCCTATACTCCATTATATCCTATCCGCTATCCTATCATATCCTCTATCCTATCCAATCCTCTATCCTATCCTCTATCCTATCCTATCCTCAACCCTATCCTATCCTCCATCCTATCCTATCCTCTATCCTATCCTATCCACTATAATATCGTATCCTCTATCATATCCTATCCTCTTGCCTATAATATCATCTACCCTATCCTATCCTCTATCCTATCCAATCCCCTACCCTATCCTCTATCCTATCCTATCCTCTATCCTAACCTATCCTCTATCCTATCCTATCCTCAACGCTATCCTATCTTCATTACTATCCTATACTCCATTATATCCTATCCGCTATCGTATCATATCCTCTATCCTATAATATCCTCTATCCTATCCTTTCCTCAACGCTATCCTATCCTCATTACTATCCTATACTCCATTATATCCTATCCGCTATCGTATCATATCCTCTATCCTATAATATCCTCTATCCTATCCAATCCTCTATCCTATCCTCTATCGTATCCTCTATCTTATCCTATCCTCTATCCTATCCTCTATCCTATCCTATCCTCTTTCCTCTCCTATCCTTTATACTAACCAATCCTCTATCCTATCCTCTATCCTATCCTATCCTCTATCCTATCCTATCCTCTATCCTATCCTATCCTCTATCCTATCCTATCCTCTATCCTATCCTATCCTCTATCCTATCCTATCCTCTATCCTATCCTATCCTCTATCCTATCCTATCCTCTATCCTATCCTATCCTCTATCCTATCCTATCCTATCCTCTATCCTATCCTATCCTCTATCCTATCCTATCCTCTATCCTATCCTATCCTCTATCCTATCCTATCCTCTATCCTATCCTATCCTCTATCCTATCCTATCCTCTATCCTATCCTATCCTCTATCCTATCCTATCCTCTATCCTATCCTATCCTCTATCCTATCCTATCCTCTATCCTATCCAATCCCCTATCCAATCCTCTATCCTATCGTATCCTGTATAATATCGTATCCTCTATCATATTCTATCCTCTATCCTATAATATCATCTATCCCATCCTATCCTCTATCCTATCCTATCCTCTATCCTATCTAATCCTACATCCTATCTAATCCTACATCCTATCCTATCCGCTTTGATATCCTATCCTGTATCCTATCCTATCCTATCCGCTTTGCTATCCTATCCTCTATCCTATCCTATCCTCTCTCCTATCCTATTCTCTAGAATATCGTTTCCTCTATCATATCCAATCCTCTATCCTATCCTATCCTCTATCCTATCCTATCCTCTATCCTATCCTATCCTCAATCCTATCCTATCCTCTATCCTATCCTATTCTCTATCCTATCCTATCCTCTATCCAATCCTATCCTCTATCCTATCCTATCCTATCCTCTATCCTATCCTATCCTATCCTCTATCCTATCCTATCCTCTATCCTATCCTATCCTCTATCCTATCCTATCCTCTATCCTATCCTATCCTCTTTCCTATAATATCCTCTATCCTATCCTATCCCCTATCCTATCCTATCCTATCCCCTATCCTATCCTATCCTCAATCCTATCCTATCCTATGCTCTATCCTATTCTATACTGTATCCAATCCTATCCTCTATCCTATCCTATTCTCTACACTATCCTAACCTCTATCCTAACCTATCCTCTATCCTATCCTATCCTCAACGCTATCCTATCCTCATTACTATCCTATACTCCATTATATCCTATCCGCTATCGTATCATATCCTCTATCCTATAATATCCTCTATCCTATCCTATCCTCAACGCTATCCTATCCTCATTACTATCCTATACTCCATTATATCCTATCCGCTATCGTATCATATCCTCTATCCTATAATATCCTCTATCCTATCCAATCCTCTATCCTATCCTCTATCATATCCTCTATCCTATAGTATCCTCTATCCTATCCTCTATCCTATCCTATCCTCTATCCTATCCTATCCTCTATCCTATCCTATCCTCTATCCTATCCTATCCTCTATCCTATCCTATCCACTATCCTATCCTATCCTCTATCCTATCCTATCCTCTATCCTATCCTATCCTCTATCCTATCCTATCCTCTATCCTATCCAATCCCCTATCCAATCCTCTATCCTATCGTATCCTGTATAATATCGTATCCTCTATCATATTCTATCCTCTATCCTATAATATCATCTATCCCATCCTATCCTCTATCCAATCCTATCCTCTATCCTATCTAATCCTACATCCTATCTAATCCTACATCCTATCCTATCCGCTTTGATATCCTATCCTGTATCCTATCCTATCCTATCCGCTTTGCTATCCTATCCTCTATCCTATCCTATCCTCTCTCCTATCCTATTCTCTATAATATCGTTTCCTCTATCATATCCAATCCTCTATCCTATCCTATCCTCTATCCTATCCTATCCTCTATCCTATCCTATCCTCAATCCTATCCTATCCTCTATCCTATCCTATCCTCTATCCTATCCTATCCTCTATCCTATCCTATCCTCTATCCTATCCTATCCTCTATCCTATCCTATCCTCTATCCTATCCTATCCTCTTTCCTATAATATCCTCTATCCTATCCTATCCCCTATCCTATCCTATCCTATCCCCTATCCTATCCTATCCTCAATCCTATCCTATCCTATGCTCTATCCTATTCTATACTGTATCCAATCCTATCCTCTATCCTATCCTATTCTCTACACTAGCCTAACCTCTATCCTATCGTATCCTCAACCCTATCCTATACTCCATTATATCCTATCCTCTATCCTATCCCATCCTCTATCCTATCCTATCCTCTATCCTTTCCTCTATCCTATCCTATCCTCTATCCTATCCTATCCTCTATCCTATCCTATCCTCTATCCTATCCTACCCTCTATCCTATCCTATCATCTATCCTATCCTATCCTCTATCCTAACCTATCCTCTATCCTATCCTATCCTCTATCCTATCCTATCCTCAACGCTATCCTATCCTCATTACTATCCTATACTCCATTATATCCTATCCGCTATCGTATCATATCCTCTATCCTATAATATCCTCTATCCTATCCAATCCTCTATCCTATCCTCTATCCTATCCTATCCTCTATCCTATCCTCTATCCTATCCTATCCTCTATCCTATCCTATCCTCTATCCTATCCTATCCTCTATCCTATCCTATCCTCTATCCTATCCTATCCTCTATCCTATCCTATCCTCTATCCTATCCTATCCTCTATCCTATCCTATCCTCTATCCTATCCTATCCTCCATCCTATCCTATCCTCTATCCTATCCTATCCTCTATCCTATCCTATCCTCTATCCTATCCTATCCTCTATCCTATCCAATCCCCTATCCAATCCTCTATCCTATCGTATCCTGTATAATATCGTATCCTCTATCATATTCTATCCTCTATCCTATAATATCATCTATCCCATCCTATCCTCTATCCTATCCTATCCTCTATCCTATCTAATCCTACATCCTATCTAATCCTACATCCTATCCTATCCGCTTTGATATCCTATCCTGTATCCTATCCTATCCTATCCGCTTTGCTATCCTATCCTCTATCCTATCCTATCCTCTCTCCTATCCTATTCTCTAGAATATCGTTTCCTCTATCATATCCAATCCTCTATCCTATCCTATCCTCTATCCTATCCTATCCTCTATCCTATCCTATCCTCAATCCTATCCTATCCTCTATCCTATCCTATTCTCTATCCTATCCTATCCTCTATCCAATCCTATCCTCTATCCTATCCTATCCTATCCTCTATCCTATCCTATCCTATCCTCTATCGTATCCTATCCTCTATCCTATCCTATCCTCTATCCTATCCTATCCTCTATCCTATCCTATCCTCTTTCCTATAATATCCTCTATCCTATCCTATCCCCTATCCTATCCTCTATCCTATCCTATCCTCTATCCTATCCTATCCTCTATCCTATCCTATCCTATCCTCTATCCTATCCTATCCTCTATCCTATCCTATCCTCTATCCTATCCTATCCTCTATCCTATCCTATCCTCTATCCTATCCTACCCTCTATCCTATCCTATCTTCTATCCTATCCTATCCTCTATCCTATCCTATCCTCTATCCTATCCTATCCTCTAACCTATCCTATCCTATCCTCTATCCTAACCTATCCTCTATCTTATCCAATCCTCTATCCTATCCTATCCTCTATCCTATCCTATCCTCCATCGTCTCCTATCCTCTATCATATCCAATCCCCTATCCTATCCTCGATCCTATCCTATCCTCTATCGTCTGCTCTATCCTATCCTACCCACTATCCTATCCTATCCTCAATGCTATCCTATTCTCTATCCTCACCTATCCTTTATACTATCCAACCCTCTATCCTATCCTATCCTCTATCCTATCCTATCCTCCATCGTCTCCTATCCTCTATCCTATCCAATCCCCTATCCTATCCTCTATCCTATCCTATCCTCTATCCTATCCAATCCCCTATCCTATCCTCTATCCTATCCTATCCTCTATCCTATCCAATCCCCTATCTTATCTTATATCGTCTCCTGTCCTCTATCCTATCCAATCCTCTATCCTATCCTCTATCCTATCCTATCCTATCCTCTATCCTATCCTATACTCTATCCTATCCTATCCTCTATCCTATCCTATCCTCTATCCTATCCTATCCTCTATCCTATCCTATCCTCTATCCTAACCTATCCTCTATCCTATCCTATCCTCTATCCTATCCTATCCTCAACGCTATCCTATCCTCATTACTATCGTATACTCCATTATATCCTATCCGCTATCGTATCATATCCTCTATCCTAACCTATCCTCTATCTTATCCAATCCTCTATCCTATCCTATCCTCTATCCTATCCTATCCTCCATCGTCTCCTATCCTCTATCCTATCCAATCCCCTATCCTATCCTCGATCCTATCCTATCCTCTATCGTCTGCTCTATCCTATCCTATCCACTATCCTATCCTATCCACAATGCTATCCTATTCTCTATCCTCACCTATCCTTTATGCTATCCAATCGTCTATCCTAACCTATCCTCTATCCTATCCTATCCTCTTTCCTATCCTATCCTCTATCCTATCCTATCCTCTATCCTAACCTACCCTCTATCCTATCCTATCCTCTATCCAATCCTATCCTCAACGCTATCCTATCCTCATTCCTATCCTATACTCCATTATATCCTATCCGCTATCCTATCATATCCTCTATCCTATAATATCCTCTATCCTATCCAATCCTCTATCCTATCCTCTATCCTATCCTCTATCCTATCCTATCCTCTATCCTATCCTCTATCCTATCCTCTATCCTATCCTCTATCCTATCCTATCCTCTATCCTATCCTATCCTCATTACTATCCTATACTCCATTATATCCTATCCGCTATCGTATCATATCCTCTATCCTATAATATTCTCTATCCTATCCTCTATCATATCCTCTATCCTATCATATCCTCTATCCTATCCTCCATCGTCTCCTATCCTCTATCCTATCCAATCCCCTACCCTATCCTCTATCCTATCCTATCCTCTATCCTATCCAATCCTACATCCTATCCTATCCTCCATCGTCTCCAATCCTCTATCCTATCCAATCCCCTATCCTATCCTCTATCCTATCCTATCCTCTATCCTATCCTATCCTCTATCCTATCCTATCCTCTATCCTATCCTATCCTCTATCCGATCCTATCCTCTATCCTATCCTATCCTCTATAATATCGTATCCTATATCATATTCTATCCTCTTGCCTGTAATGTCATCTATCCTATCCTATTCTCTATCCTATCCTATCCTCTATCCTATATTATCCTCTATCGTCTGCTGTCCTCTATCCTATCCAATCCCCTATCCTATCCTCTGTCCTATCCTATCCGATACTCTATTATATCCTATTCTCTATAATATCGTATCCTCTATCGTATCCTATCCTCTTTCCTATAATATCATCTATCCTATCCTATCCTCTATCCTATCCTATCCTATCCTCTATCCTATCCTATCCTCTATAATATCGTATCCTCTATCATATCCTATCCTCTTGCCTATAATATCATCTATCCTATCCTATTCTCTATCCTATCCTATCCTCTATCCTATCCTATCCTCTATCGTCTCCTATCCTCTATCCTGTCCAATCCCCTATCCAATCCTCTATCCTATCGTATCCTGTATAATATCGTATCCTCTATCATATTCTATCCTCTATCCTATAATATCATCTATCCTATCCTATCCTCTATCCTATTCTATCCTCTATCCTATCCAATCCTCTATCCTATCCTATCCTCTTTCCTATCCTATCCTCTATCCTATCCTATCCTCTATCCTAACCTACCCTCTATCCTATCCTATCCTCAACGCTATCCTATCCTCATTCCTATCCTATACTCCATTATATCCTATCCGCTATCCTATCATATCCTCTATCCTATAATATCCCCTATCCTATCCAATCCTGCATCCTATCCTCTATCCTATCCTCTATCCTATCCTATCCTCTATCCTATCCTCTATCCAATCCTCTATCCTATCCTCTATCCTATCCTCTATCCTATCCTATCCTCTATCCCATCCTATCCTCTATCCTATCCTATCCTCTATCCTATCCTATCCTCTATCCTATCCTATCCTCTATCCTATCCTATCCTCTATCCTATCCTATCCTCTATCCTATCGTATCCTCTATCCTATCCTATCCTCTATCCTATCCTATCCTCTATCCTAACCTATCCTCTATCTTATCCAATCCTCTATCCTATCCTATCCTCTATCCTATCCTATCCTCCATCGTCTCCTATCCTCTATCCAATCCAATCCCCTATCCTATCCTCTATCCTATCCAATCCCCTATCTTATCTTATATCGTCTCCTGTCCTCTATCCTATCCAATCCTCTATCCTATCCTCTATCCTATCCTCTATCCTATCCTATCCTCTATCCTATCCTATTCTCTATCCTATCCTATCCACTATCCTAACCTATCCTCTATCCTATCCTATCCTCTATCCTATCCTATCCTCAACGCTATCCTATCCTCTATCCTATCCTATCCTCAACGCTATCCTATCCTCATTACTATCGTATACTCCATTATATCCTATCCGCTATCGTATCATATCCTCTATCCTAACCTATCCTCTATCTTATCCAATCCTCTATCCTATCCTATCCTCTATCCTATCCTATCCTCCATCGTCTCCTATCCTCTATCCTATCCAATCCCCTATCCTATCCTCGATCCTATCCTATCCTCTATCGTCTGCTCTATCCTATCCTATCCACTATCCTATCCTATCCACAATGATATCCTATTCTCTATCCTCACCTATCCTTTATACTATCCAATCCTCTATCCTAACCTATCCTCTATCCTATCCTATCCTCTTTCCTATCCTATCCTCTATCCTATCCTATCCTCTATCCTAACCTACCCTCTATCCTATCCTATCCTCTATCCTATCCTATCCTCAACGCTATCCTATCCTCATTCCTATCCTATACTCCATTATATCCTACCCGCTATCCTATCATATCCTCTATCCTATAATATCCTCTATCCTATCCAATCCTCTATCCTATCCTATCCTCTATCCTATCCTCTATCATATCCTATCCTCTATCCCATCCTATCCTCTATCCTATCCTATCCTCTATCCTATCCTATCCTCTATCCTATCCTATCCTCTATCCTATCCTATCCTCAACGCTATCCTATCCTCATTACTATCGTATACTCCATTATATCCTATCCGCTATCGTATCATATCCTCTATCCTAACCTATCCTCTATCTTATCCAATCCTCTATCCTATCCTATCCTCTATCCTATCCTATCCTCCATGGTCTCCTATCCTCTATCCTATCCAATCCCCTATCCTATCCTCTATCCTATCCTATCCTCTATCGTCTGCTCTATCCTATCCTATCCACTATCCTATCCTATCCTCAATGCTATCCTATTCTCTATCCTCACCTATCCTTTATACTATCCAATCTTCTATCCTATCCTATCCTCTATCCTATTCTATCTTCTATCCTATCCTATCCTCTATCCTATCCTATCCTCTTTCCTATCCTATCCTCTATCCTATCCTATCCTCTATCCTATCCTATCCTCAACGCTATCCTATCCTCATTACTATCCTATACTCCATTATATCCTATCCGCTATCGTATCATATCCTCTATCCTATAATATCCTCTATCCTATCCAATCCTCTATCCTATCCTCTATCCTATCCGATCCTCTATCCTATCCTATTCTCTATCCTAACCTATCCTCTATCCTATCCTATTCTCTATCCTATCCTATCCTCTATAATATCGTATCCTCTATCATATCCTATCCTCTTGCCTATAATATCATCTACCCTATCCTATCCTCTATCCTATCCAATCTCCTACCCTATCCTCTATCCTATCCTATCCTCTATCGTCTGCTCTATCCTATCCTATCCACTATCCTATCCTATCCTCAATGCTATCCTATTCTCTATCCTCACCTATCCTTTATACTATCCAATCCTCTATCCTATCCTATCCTATCCTCTATCCTATCCTATCCTCCATCGTCTCCTATCCTCTATCCTATCCAATCCCCTATCCTATCCTCGATCCTATCCTATCCTCTATCGTCTGCTCTATCCTATCCTATCCACTATCCTATCCTATCCTCAATGCTATCCTATTCTCTATCCTCACCTATCCTTTATACTATCCAATCCTCTATCCTATCCTATCCTCTATCCTATCCTATCCTCCATCGTCTCCTATCCTCTATCCTATCCAATCCCCTATCCTATCCTCTATCCTATCCTATCCTCTATCCTATCCAATCCCCTATCTTATCTTCTATCGTCTCCTGTCCTCTATCCTATACAATCCCCTATCCTATCCTCTATCCTATCCTATCCTCTATCCTATCCTACCCTCAATCCTATCCTATCCTATGCTCTATCCTATTCTATACTCTATCCTATCCCATCCTCTATCCTATCCTATGCTGTATCCTATCCTATCCTCTATCCTATCCTATCCTCTATCCTATCCTATCCTCAATCCTAACCTATCCTCTATCCTCTCCTATCCTCCATCCTATCCTATCCGCTATCCTAACCTATCCTCTATCCTAACCTACCCTCTATCCTATCCTATCCTCTATCCTATCCTATCCTCAACGCTATCCTATCCTCATTCCTATCCTATACTCCATTATATCCTATCCGCTATCCTATCATATCCTCTATCCTATAATATCCTCTATCCTATCCAATCCTCTATCCTATCCTCTATCCTATCCTCTATCCTATCCTCTATCCTATCCTATCCTCTATCCCATCCTATCCTCTATCCTATCCTATCCTCTATCCTATCCTATCCTCTATCCTATCCTATCCTCTATCCTATCCTATCCTCTATCCTATCCTATCCTCTATCCTATCGTATCCTCTATCCTATCCTATCCTCTATCCTATCCTATCCTCTATCCTAACCTATCCGCTATCTTATCCAATCCTCTATCCAATCCTATCCTCTATCCTATCCTACCCTCAATCCTATCCTATCCTATGCTCTATCCTATTCTATACTCTATCCTATCCCATCCTCTATCCTATCCTATGCTGTATCCTATCCTATCCTCTATCCTATCCTATCCTCTATCCTATCCTATCCTCCATCCTATCCTATCCGCTATCCTAACCTATCCTCTATCCTAACCTACCCTCTATCCTATCCTATCTTCTATCCTATCCTATCCTCAACGCTATCCTATCCTCATTCCTATCCTATACTCCATTATATCCTATCCGCTATCCTATCATATCCTCTATCCTATAATATCCTCTATCCTATCCAATCCTCTATCCTATCCTCTATCCTATCCTCTATCCTATCCTCTATCCTATCCTATCCTCTATCCCATCCTATCCTCTATCCTATCCTATCCTCTTTCCTATCGTATCCTCTATCCTATCCTATCCTCTATCCTAACCTACCCTCTATCCTATCCTATCCTCTATGCTATCCTATCCTCAACGCTATCCGATCCTCATTCCTATCCTATACTCCATTATATCCTATCCGCTATCCTATCATATCCTCTATCCTATAATATCCTCTATCCTATCCAATCCTCTATCCTATCCTCTATCCTATCCTCTATCCTATCCTCTATCCTATCCTATCCTCTATCCTATCCTATCCTCTATCCTATCCTATCCTCTTTCCTATCCTATCCTCTATCCTATCCTATCCTCAACGCTATCCTATCCTCATTACTATCCTATACTCCATTATATCCTATCCGCTATCGTATCATATCCTCTATCCTATAATATCCTCTATCCTATCCAATCCTCTATCCTATCCTCTATCCTATCCTATCCTCTATCCTATCCTATACTCTATCCTAACCTATCCTCTATCCTATCCTATTCTCTATCCTATCCTATCCTCTATAATATCGTATCCTCTATCATATCCTATCCTCTTGCCTATAATATCATCTACCCTATCCTATCCTCTATCCTATCCAATCTCCTACCCTATCCTCTATCCTATCCTATCCTCTATCGTCTGCTCTATCCTATCCTATCCACTATCCTATCCTATCCTCAATGCTATCCTATTCTCTATCCTCACCTATCCTTTATACTATCCAATCCTCTATCCTATCCTATCCTTATCCTATCCTATCCCCCATCGTCTCCTATCCTCTATCCTATCCAATCCCCTATCCTATCCTCGATCCTATCCTATCCTCTATCGTCTGCTCTATCCTATCCTATCCACTATCCTATCCTATCCTCAATGCTATCCTATTCTCTATCCTCACCTATCCTTTATACTATCCAATCCTCTATCCTATCCTATCCTCTATCCTATCCTATCCTCCATCGTCTCCTATCCTCTATCCTATCCAATCCCCTATCCTATCCTCTATCCTATCCTATCCTCTATCCTATCCAATCCCCTATCTTATCTTCTATCGTCTCCTGTCCTCTATCCTATACAATCCCCTATCCTATCCTCTATCCTATCCTATCCTCTATCCTATCCTACCCTCAATCCTATCCTATCCTATGCTCTATCCTATTCTATACTCTATCCTATCCCATCCTCTATCCTATCCTATGCTCTATCCTATCCTATCCTCTATCCTATCCTATCCTATCCTCTATCCTATCCTATCCTCTATCCTATCCTATCCTCTATCCTATCCTATCCTATCCTCTATCCTATCCTATCCTCTATCCTATCCTATCCTATCCTCTATCCTATCCTATCCTCTATCCTATCCTATCCTCTATCCTATCCTATCCTCTATCCTATCCTATCCTCTATCCTATCCTATCCTCTATCCTATCCTATCCTCTATCCTATCCTATCCTATCCTCTATCCTATCCTATCCTCTATCCTATCCTATCCTCTATGCTATCCTATCCTCTATCCTATCCTATCCTCAATGCTATCCTATTCTCTATCCTCACCTATCCTTTATACTATCCAATCCTCTATCCTAACCTATCCTCTATCCTATCCTATCCTCTATCCTATCCTATCCTATCCTCTATCCTATCCTATCCTCTATCCTATCCTATCCTCTATCCTATCCTATCCTCTATCGTCTGCTCTATCCTATCCTATCCACTATCCTATCCTATCCTCAATGCTATCCTATTCTCTATCCTCACCTATCATTTATACTATCCACTCCTCTATCCTAACCTATCCTCTATCCTATCCTATCCTCTTTCCTATCCTATCCTCTATCCTATCCTATCCTCTATCCTAACCTACCCTCTATCCTATCCTATCCTCTATCCTATCCTATCCTCAACGCTATCCTATCCTCATTCCTATCCTATACTCCATTATATCCTATCCGCTATCCTATCATATCCTCTATCCTATAATATCCTCTATCCTATCCAATCCTCTATCCTATCCTCTATCCTATCCTCTATCCTATCCTATCCTCTATCCTATCCTCTATCCTATCCTATCCTCTATCCTATCCTATCCTCTATCCTATCCTATCCTCTATCCTATCCTATCCTCTATCCTATCCTATCCTCTATCCTATCCTATCTTCTATCCTAACCTATCCTCTATCCTATCCTATCCTCTATCCTATCCTATCCTCAACGCTATCCTATCCTCATTACTATCCTATACTCCATTATATCCTATCCGCTATCGTATCATATCCTCTATCCTATAATATCCTCTATCCTATCCAATCCTCTATCCTATCCTCTATCATATCCTCTATCCTATCCTATCCTCTATCCTATCCTCTATCCTATCCTCTATCCTATCCTATCCTCTATCCTCTCCTATCCTTTATACTAACCAATCCTCTATCCTATCCTCTATCCTATCCTATCCTCTATCCTATCATATCCTCTATCCTATCCTATCCTCTATCCTCTCCTATCCTCTATCCTATCCTATCCTCTATCCTATCCTATCCTATCCTCTATCCTAACCTATCCTCTATCTTATCCTATCCTCTATCCTATCCTATCCTGAACCCTATCCTATCCTGATTCCTATCCTATACTCCATTATATCCTATCCGCTATCCTATCATATCCTCTATCCTATCCTCTATCCTATCCTCTATCCTATCCTCTATCCTATCCTCTATCCTATCCTCTATCCTATCCTATCCTCTATCCTATCCTATCCTCTATCCTCTCCTATCCTCTATCCTATCTTATCCTCTATCCTATCCCACCCTCTATCCTATCCTATCCTCTATCCTATACTATCCGCTATCCTATCCTATCCTCTATCCTATCCTATACTCTATCCTAACCTATCCTCTATCCTATCCTATTCTCTATCCTATCCTATCCTGAACCCTATCCTATCCTCATTCCTAACCTATACTCCATTATATCCTATCCGCTATCCTATCATATCCTCTATCCTATCCAATCCTCTATCCTATCCTGTCCTCTATCCTATCCTATCCTCTATCCTATCCTATCCTCTATCCTATCCTATCCTATCCTCTATCCTATCCTATCCTCTATCCTATCCTATCCTCTATCCTATCCTATCCTCTATCGTCTGCTCTATCCTATCCTATCCACTATCCTATCCTATCCTCAATGCTATCCTATTCTCTATCCTCACCTATCCTTTATACTATCCACTCCTCTATCCTAACCTATCCTCTATCCTATCCTATCCTCTTTCCTATCCTATCCTCTATCCTATCCTATCCTCTATCCTAACCTACCCTCTATCCTATCCTATCCTCTATCCTATCCTATCCTCAACGCTATCCTATCCTCATTCCTATCCTATACTCCATTATATCCTATCCGCTATCCTATCATATCCTCTATCCTATAATATCCTCTATCCTATCCAATCCTCTATCCTATCCTCTATCCTATCCTCTATCCTATCCTATCCTCTATCCTATCCTCTATCCTATCCTATCCTCTATCCTATCCTATCCTCTATCCTATCCTATCCTCTATCCTATCCTATCCTCTATCCTATCCTATCCTCTATCCTATCCTATCTTCTATCCTAACCTATCCTCTATCCTATCCTATCCTCTATCCTATCCTATCCTCAACGCTATCCTATCCTCATTACTATCCTATACTCCATTATATCCTATCCGCTATCGTATCATATCCTCTATCCTATAATATCCTCTATCCTATCCAATCCTCTATCCTATCCTCTATCATATCCTCTATCCTATCCTATCCTCTATCCTATCCTCTATCCTATCCTCTATCCTATCCTATCCTCTATCCTATCCTATCCTCTATCCTCTCCTATCCTTTATACTAACCAATCCTCTATCCTATCCTCTATCCTATCCTATCCTCTATCCTATCATATCCTCTATCCTCTCCTATCCTCTATCCTATCCTATCCTCTATCCTATCCTATCCTATCCTCTATCCTAACCTATCCTCTATCTTATCCTATCCTCTATCCTATCCTATCCTGAACCCTATCCTATCCTGATTCCTATCCTATACTCCATTATATCCTATCCGCTATCCTATCATATCCTCTATCCTATCCTCTATCCTATCCTCTATCCTATCCTCTATCCTATCCTCTATCCTATCCTCTATCCTATCCTATCCTCTATCCTATCCTATCCTCTATCCTCTCCTATCCTCTATCCTATCTTATCCTCTATCCTATCCCACCCTCTATCCTATCCTATCCTCTATCCTATACTATCCGCTATCCTATCCTATCCTCTATCCTATCCTATACTCTATCCTAACCTATCCTCTATCCTATCCTATTCTCTATCCTATCCTATCCTGAACCCTATCCTATCCTCATTCCTAACCTATACTCCATTATATCCTATCCGCTATCCTATCATATCCTCTATCCTATCCAATCCTCTATCCTATCCTGTCCTCTATCCTATCCTATCCTCTATCCTATCCTATCCTCTATCCTATCGTATCCTCTATCCTATCCTATACTCTATCCTATCCTATCCTCTATCCTATCCTATACTCTATCCTAACCTATCCTCTATCCTATCCTATCCTCTATCCTATCCTATCCTCTATCCTATCCTACCCACTATCCTATCCTATCCTCAATGCTATCCTATTCTCTATCCTCACCTATCCTTTATACTATCCAATCCTCTATCCTATCCTATCCTCTATCCTATCCTATCCTCCATCGTCTCCTATCCTCTATCCTATCCTATCCTCTATCCTAACCTATCGTCTATCCTATCCTATCCTCTATCCTATCCTATCCTCTATCCTATCCTATCCCCTATCCTATCCTATCCTCTATCCTATCGTATCCTCTATCCTATCATATCCTCTATCCTATCCTATCCTCTATCCTAACCTATCCTCTATCCTATCCTACCCACTATCCTATCCTATCCTCAATGCTATCCTATTCTCTATCCTCACCTATCCTTTATACTATCCAATCCTCTATCCTATCCTATCCTCTATCCTATCCTATCCTCCATCGTCTCCTATCCTCTATCCAATCCAATCCCCTATCCTATCCTCTATCCTATCCAATCCCCTATCTTATCTTATATCGTCTCCTGTCCTCTATCCTATCCAATCCTCTATCCTATCCTCTATCCTATCCTATCCTCTATCCTATCCTATTCTCTATCCTATCCTATCCTCTATCCTAACCTATCCTCTATCCTATCCTATCCTCTATCCTATCCTATCCTCAACGCTATCCTATCCTCTATCCTATCCTATCCTCAACGCTATCCTATCCTCATTACTATCGTATACTCCATTATATCCTATCCGCTATCGTATCATATCCTCTATCCTAACCTATCCTCTATCTTATCCAATCCTCTATCCTATCCTATCCTCTATCCTATCCTATCCTCCATCGTCTCCTATCCTCTATCCTATCCAATCCCCTATCCTATCCTCGATCCTATCCTATCCTCTATCGTCTGCTGTATCCTATCCTATCCACTATCCTATCCTATCCACAATGATATCCTATTCTCTATCCTCACCTATCCTTTATACTATCCAATCCTCTATCCTAACCTATCCTGTATCCTATCCTATCCTCTTTCCTATCCTATCCTCTATCCTATCCTATCCTCTATCCTAACCTACCCTCTATCCTATCCTATCCTCTATCCTATCCTATCCTCAACGCTATCCTATCCTCATTCCTATCCTATACTCCATTATATCCTACCCGCTATCCTATCATATCCTCTATCCTATAATATCCTCTATCCTATCCAATCCTCTATCCTATCCTCTATCCTATCCTCTATCCTATCCTATCCTCTATCCCATCCTATCCTCTATCCTATCCTATCCTCTATCCTATCCTATCCTCTATCCTATCCTATCCTCTATCCTATCCTATCCTCTATCCTATCCTATCCTCTATCCTATCGTATCCTCTATCCTATCCTATCCTCTATCCTATCCTATCCTCTATCCTAACCTATCCTCTATCTTATCCAATCCTCTATCCTATCCTATCCTCTATCCAATCCTATCCTCCATCGTCTCCTATCCTCTATCCAATCCAATCCCCTATCCTATCCTCTATCCTATCCAATCCCCTATCTTATCTTATATCGTCTCCTGTCCTCTATCCTATCCAATCCTCTATCCTATCCTCTATCCTATCCTATCCTCTATCCTATCCTATTCTCTATCCTATCCTATCCACTATCCTAACCTATCCTCTATCCTATCCTATCCTCTATCCTATCCTATCCTCAACGCTATCCTATCCTCTATCCTATCCTATCCTCAACGCTATCCTATCCTCATTACTATCGTATACTCCATTATATCCTATCCGCTATCGTATCATATCCTCTATCCTAACCTATCCTCTATCTTATCCAATCCTCTATCCTATCCTATCCTCTATCCTATCCTATCCTCCATCGTCTCCTATCCTCTATCCTATCCAATCCCCTATCCTATCCTCGATCCTATCCTATCCTCTATCGTCTGCTCTATCCTATCCTATCCACTATCCTATCCTATCCACAATGATATCCTATTCTCTATCCTCACCTATCCTTTATACTATCCAATCCTCTATCCTAACCTATCCTCTATCCTATCCTATCCTCTTTCCTATCCTATCCTCTATCCTATCCTATCCTCTATCCTAACCTACCCTCTATCCTATCCTATCCTCTATCCTATCCTATCCTCAACGCTATCCTATCCTCATTCCTATCCTATACTCCATTATATCCTACCCGCTATCCTATCATATCCTCTATCCTATAATATCCTCTATCCTATCCAATCCTCTATCCTATCCTCTATCCTATCCTCTATCCTATCCTATCCTCTATCCTATCCTCTATCATATCCTATCCTCTATCCCATCCTATCCTCTATCCTATCCTATCCTCTATCCTATCCTATCCTCTATCCTATCCTATCCTCTATCCTATCCTATCCTCAACGCTATCCTATCCTCATTACTATCGTATACTCCATTATATCCTATCCGCTATCGTATCATATCCTCTATCCTAACCTATCCTCTATCTTATCCAATCCTCTATCCTATCCTATCCTCTATCCTATCCTATCCTCCATGGTCTCCTATCCTCTATCCTATCCAATCCCCTATCCTATCCTCTATCCTATCCTATCCTCTATCGTCTGCTCTATCCTATCCTATCCACTATCCTATCCTATCCTCAATGCTATCCTATTCTCTATCCTCACCTATCCTTTATACTATCCAAACTTCTATCCTATCCTATCCTCTATCCTATTCTATCTTCTATCCTATCCTATCCTCTATCCTATCCTATCCTCTTTCCTATCCTATCCTCTATCCTATCCTATCCTCTATCCTATCCTATCCTCAACGCTATCCTATCCTCATTACTATCCTATACTCCATTATATCCTATCCGCTATCGTATCATATCCTCTATCCTATAATATCCTCTATCCTATCCAATCCTCTATCCTATCCTCTATCCTATCCGATCCTCTATCCTATCCTATACTCTATCCTAACCTATCCTCTATCCTATCCTATTCTCTATCCTATCCTATCCTCTATAATATCGTATCCTCTATCATATCCTATCCTCTTGCCTATAATATCATCTACCCTATCCTATCCTCTATCCTATCCAATTTCCTACCCTATCCTCTATCCTATCCTATCCTCTATCGTCTGCTCTATCCTATCCTATCCACTATCCTATCCTATCCTCAATGCTATCCTATTCTCTATCCTCACCTATCCTTTATACTATCCAATCCTCTATCCTATCCTATCCTCTATCCTATCCTATCCTCCATCGTCTCCTATCCTCTATCCTATCCAATCCCCTATCCTATCCTCGATCCTATCCTATCCTCTATCGTCTGCTCTATCCTATCCTATCCACTATCCTATCCTATCCTCAATGCTATCCTATTCTCTATCCTCACCTATCCTTTATACTATCCAATCCTCTATCCTATCCTATCCTCTATCCTATCCTATCCTCCATCGTCTCCTATCCTCTATCCTATCCAATCCCCTATCCTATCCTCTATCCTATCCTATCCTCTATCCTATCCAATCCCCTATCTTATCTTCTATCGTCTCCTGTCCTCTATCCTATACAATCCCCTATCCTATCCTCTATCCTATCCTATCCTCTATCCTATCCTACCCTCAATCCTATCCTATCCTATGCTCTATCCTATTCTATACTCTATCCTATCCCATCCTCTATCCTATCCTATGCTGTATCCTATCCTATCCTCTATCCTATCCTATCCTCTATCCTATCCTATCCTCAATCCTAACCTATCCTCTATCCTCTCCTATCCTTTATACTAACCAATCCTCTATCCTATCCTCTATCCTATCCTATCCTCTATCCTATTCTATCCTCTATCCTATCCTATCCTCTATCCTATCCTATCCTCCATCCTATCCTATCCGCTATCCTAACCTATCCTCTATCCTAACCTACCCTCTATCCTATCCTATCCTCTATCCTATCCTATCCTCAACGCTATCCTATCCTCATTCCTATCCTATACTCCATTATATCCTATCCGCTATCCTATCATATCCTCTATCCTATAATATCCTCTATCCTATCCAATCCTCTATCCTATCCTCTATCCTATCCTCTATCCTATCCTCTATCCTATCCTCTATCCTATCCTATCCTCTATCCCATCCTATCCTCTATCCTATCCTATCCTCTATCCTATCCTATCCTCTATCCTATCCTATCCTCTATCCTATCCTATCCTCTATCCTATCCTATCCTCTATCCTATCGTATCCTCTATCCTATCCTATCCTCTATCCTATCCTATCCTCTATCCTAACCTATCCGCTATCTTATCCAATCCTCTATCCAATCCTATCCTCTATCCTATCCTACCCTCAATCCTATCCTATCCTATGCTCTATCCTATTCTATACTCTATCCTATCCCATCCTCTATCCTATCCTATGCTGTATCCTATCCTATCCTCTATCCTATCCTATCCTCTATCCTATCCTATCCTCTATCCTATCCTATCCTCTATCCTATCCTATCCTCTTTCCTATCCTATCCTCTATCCTATCCTATCCTCAACGCTATCCTATCCTCATTACTATCCTATACTCCATTATATCCTATCCGCTATCGTATCATATCCTCTATCCTATAATATCCTCTATCCTATCCAATCCTCTATCCTATCCTCTATCCTATCCTATCCTCTATCCTATCCTATACTCTATCCTAACCTATCCTCTATCCTATCCTATTCTCTATCCTATCCTATCCTCTATAATATCGTATCCTCTATCATATCCTATCCTCTTGCCTATAATATCATCTACCCTATCCTATCCTCTATCCTATCCAATCTCCTACCCTATCCTCTATCCTATCCTATCCTCTATCGTCTGCTCTATCCTATCCTATCCACTATCCTATCCTATCCTCAATGCTATCCTATTCTCTATCCTCACCTATCCTTTATACTATCCAATCCTCTATCCTATCCTATCCTTATCCTATCCTATCCTCCATCGTCTCCTATCCTCTATCCTATCCAATCCCCTATCCTATCCTCGATCCTATCCTATCCTCTATCGTCTGCTCTATCCTATCCTATCCACTATCCTATCCTATCCTCAATGCTATCCTATTCTCTATCCTCACCTATCCTTTATACTATCCAATCCTCTATCCTATCCTATCCTCTATCCTATCCTATCCTCCATCGTCTCCTATCCTCTATCCTATCCAATCCCCTATCCTATCCTCTATCCTATCCTATCCTCTATCCTATCCAATCCCCTATCTTATCTTCTATCGTCTCCTGTCCTCTATCCTATACAATCCCCTATCCTATCCTCTATCCTATCCTATCCTCTATCCTATCCTACCCTCAATCCTATCCTATCCTATGCTCTATCCTATTCTATACTCTATCCTATCCCATCCTCTATCCTATCCTATGCTCTATCCTATCCTATCCTCTATCCTATCCTATCCTATCCTCTATCCTATCCTATCCTCTATCCTATCCTATCCTCTATCCTATCCTATCCTATCCTCTATCCTATCCTATCCTCTATCCTATCCTATCCTATCCTCTATCCTATCCTATCCTCTATCCTATCCTATCCTCTATCCTATCCTATCCTCTATCCTATCCTATCCTCTATCCTATCCTATCCTCTATCCTATCCTATCCTCTATCCTATCCTATCCTCTATCCTATCCTATCCTCTATCCTATCCTATCCTATCCTCTATCCTATCCTATCCTCTATCCTATCCTATCCTCTATGCTATCCTATCCTCTATCCTATCCTATCCTCAATGCTATCCTATTCTCTATCCTCACCTATCCTTTATACTATCCAATCCTCTATCCTAACCTATCCTCTATCCTATCCTATCCTCTATCCTATCCTATCCTATCCTCTATCCTATCCTATCCTCTATCCTATCCTATCCTCTATCCTATCCTATCCTCTATCGTCTGCTCTATCCTATCCTATCCACTATCCTATCCTGTCCTCAATGCTATCCTATTCTCTATCCTCACCTATCCTTTATACTATCCACTCCTCTATCCTAACCTATCCTCTATCCTATCCTATCCTCTTTCCTATCCTATCCTCTATCCTATCCTATCCTCTATCCTAACCTACCCTCTATCCTATCCTATCCTCTATCCTATCCTATCCTCAACGCTATCCTATCCTCATTCCTATCCTATACTCCATTATATCCTATCCGCTATCCTATCATATCCTCTATCCTATAATATCCTCTATCCTATCCAATCCTCTATCCTATCCTCTATCCTATCCTCTATCCTATCCTATCCTCTATCCTATCCTCTATCCTATCCTATCCTCTATCCTATCCTATCCTCTATCCTATCCTATCCTCTATCCTATCCTATCCTCTATCCTATCCTATCCTCTATCCTATCCTATCTTCTATCCTAACCTATCCTCTATCCTATCCTATCCTCTATCCTATCCTATCCTCAACGCTATCCTATCCTCATTACTATCCTATACTCCATTATATCCTATCCGCTATCGTATCATATCCTCTATCCTATAATATCCTCTATCCTATCGAATCCTCTATCCTATCCTCTATCATATCCTCTATCCTATCCTATCCTCTATCCTATCCTCTATCCTATCCTCTATCCTATCCTATCCTCTATCCTCTCCTATCCTTTATACTAACCAATCCTCTATCCTATCCTCTATCCTATCCTATCCTCTATCCTATCATATCCTCTATCCTATCCTATCCTCTATCCTCTCCTATCCTCTATCCTATCCTATCCTCTATCCTATCCTATACTATCCTCTATCCTAACCTATCCTCTATCTTATCCTATCCTCTATCCTATCCTATCCTGAACCCTATCCTATCCTGATTCCTATCCTATACTCCATTATATCCTATCCGCTATCCTATCATATCCTCTATCCTATCCTCTATCCTATCCTCTATCCTATCCTCTATCCTATCCTCTATCCTATCCTCTATCCTATCCTTTATCCTATCCTATCCTCTATCCTATCCTATCCTCTATCCTCTCCTATCCTCTATCCTATCTTATCCTCTATCCTATCCCACCCTCTATCCTATCCTATCCTCTATCCTATACTATCCGCTATCCTATCCTATCCTCTATCCTATCCTATACTCTATCCTAACCTATCCTCTATCCTATCCTATTCTCTATCCTATCCTATCCTGAACCCTATCCTATCCTCATTCCTAACCTATACTCCATTATATCCTATCCGCTATCCTATCATATCCTCTATCCTATCCAATCCTCTATCCTATCCTGTCCTCTATCCTATCCTATCCTCTATCCTATCCTATCCTCTATCCTATCGTATCCTCTATCCTATCCTATACTCTATCCTATCCTATCCTCTATCCTATCCTATACTCTATCCTAACCTATCCTCTATCCTATCCTATCCTCTATCCTATCCTATCCTCTATCCTATCCTATCCTCTATCCTATCCTATCCTCTATCCTATCCTATCCTCTATCCTATCGTATCCTCTATCCTATCCTATCCTCTATCCTATCCTATCCTCTATCCTAACCTATCCTCTATCTTATCCAATCCTCTATCCTATCCTATCCTCTATCCTATCCTATCCTCCATCGTCTCCTATCCTCTATCCTATCCAATCCCCTATCCTATCCTCGATCCTATCCTATCCTCTATCGTCTGCTCTATCCTATCCTACCCACTATCCTATCCTATCCTCAATGCTATCCTATTCTCTATCCTCACCTATCCTTTATACTATCCAATCCTCTATCCTATCCTATCCTCTATCCTATCCTATCCTCCATCGTCTCCTATCCTCTATCCTATCCTATCCTCTATCCTAACCTATCGTCTATCCTATCCTATCCTCTATCCTATCCTATCCTCTATCCTATCCTATCCCCTATCCTATCCTATCCTCTATCCTATCGTATCCTCTATCCTATCCTATCCTCTATCCTATCCTATCCTCTATCCTAACCTATCCTCTATCCTATCCTACCCACTATCCTATCCTATCCTCAATGCTATCCTATTCTCTATCCTCACCTATCCTTTATACTATCCAATCCTCTATCCTATCCTATCCTCTATCCTATCCTATCCTCCATCGTCTCCTATCCTCTATCCAATCCAATCCCCTATCCTATCCTCTATCCTATCCAATCCCCTATCTTATCTTATATCGTCTCCTGTCCTCTATCCTATCCAATCCTCTATCCTATCCTCTATCCTATCCTATCCTCTATCCTATCCTATTCTCTATCCTATCCTATCCTCTATCCTAACCTATCCTCTATCCTATCCTATCCTCTATCCTATCCTATCCTCAACGCTATCCTATCCTCTATCCTATCCTATCCTCAACGCTATCCTATCCTCATTACTATCGTATACTCCATTATATCCTATCCGCTATCGTATCATATCCTCTATGCTATAATATCCTCTATCCTATCCAATCCTCTATCCTATCCTCTATCCTATCCTATCCTCTA
This sequence comes from Halictus rubicundus, assembly GCF_050948215.1. Lineage (NCBI taxonomy): Eukaryota > Metazoa > Arthropoda > Insecta > Hymenoptera > Halictidae > Halictus > Halictus rubicundus. The sequence continues at coordinate 33,015 of NW_027489130.1, read as the reverse complement.
TCCTATCCTATACTCTATCCTAACCTATCCTCTATCCTATCCTATTCTCTATCCTATCCTATCCTCTATAATATCGTATCCTCTATCATATCCTATCCTCTTGCCTATAATATCATCTATCCTATCCTATCCTCTATCCTATCCTATCCTCTATCCTATCCTATCCTATCCTCTATCCTATCCTATCCTCTATCCTATCCTATCCTCTATCCTATCCTATCCTCTATCCTATCCTATCCTCTATCCTATCCTATCCTCTATCCTATCCTATCCTATCCTCTATCCTATCCTATCCTCTATCCTATCCTATCCTCTATGCTATCCTATCCTCTATCCTATCCTATCCTCAATGCTATCCTATTCTCTATCCTCACCTATCCTTTATACTATCCAATCCTCTATCCTAACCTATCCTCTATCCTATCCTATCCTCTTTCCTATCCTATCCTCTATCCTATCCTATCCTCTATCCTAACCTACCCTCTATCCTATCCTATCCTCTATCCTATCCTATCCTCTATCCTATCCTATCCTGAACCCTATCCTATCCTGATTCCTATCCTATACTCCATTATATCCTATCATATCCTCTATCCTATCCTCTATCCTATCCTCTATCCTATCCTCTATCCTATCCTCTATCCTATCCTCTATCCTATCCTCTATCCTATCCTATCCTCTATCCTATCCTATCCTCTATCCTCTCCTATCCTCTATCCTATCTTATCCTCTATCCTATCCCACCCTCTATCCTATCCTATCCTCTATCCTATACTATCCGCTATCCTATCCTATCCTCTATCCTATCCTATACTCTATCCTAACCTATCCTCTATCCTATCCTATTCTCTATCCTATCCTATCCTGAACCCTATCCTATCCTCATTCCTAACCTATACTCCATTATATCCTATCCGCTATCCTATCCTATCCTCTATCCTATCCTATCCTCTATCCTATCCTATCCTCAATCCTATCCTATCCTCTATCCTATCCTATTCTCTATCCTATCCTATCCTCTATCCAATCCTATCCTTTATCCTATCCTATCCTCTATCCTATCCTATCCACTATCCTATCCTATATCCTATCCTATCCTCTATCCTATGTTATCCTCTACCCCATCCTATCCTCTATCCTATCCTATCCTCTATCCAATCCTATCCTCTATCCTATTATATCCTCTATCGTATCCTACCCTATCCTCTATCCTATCGTCTATCCTATCCTATCCCCTATCCTATCCTATCCTCTATCCAGTCCTATCCTCTATAATATCTGTAGGATCTCGGGAAAAATGAGGGCACCGCCGCCGGGAATCGAACCCGCGACCTCACTGGTGGTAGCCGATCGACTAACGCGCTCACCCACGGAACCCTCCCGTTCTTCCCGATCTCCTACATACTTTTTGTTCTGGGGGTCCTGATCCCACACTCGGCCATCCTGCGACGACATTCGCCCTCGAATGTCCGTCACAGCGTCGTCTCATCGTTTCTCTTTCGTGTTGTGGCCATACACAGAGCCACCAACACAACTCGTAATTTCTCGTCAACTCGTAACAACTCGTAACACAACTCACAAATTCGCAGTGTTTCTCACAGCGCCACCTCGTGCGGCGATCGGTGTTCCCCCAATCCCACTTCTGACACCAATTGTAGGATCTCGGGAAAAATGAGGGCACCGCCACCGGGAATCGAACCCGCGACCTCACTGGTGGTAGCCGATCGACTAACGCGCTCACCCACGGAACCCTCCCGTTCTTTCCGATCTCCTACATACTTTTTGGTCTGGGGGTCCTGATCCCACATATCGTATCCTCTATCATATCCTATCCTCTTTCCTATAATATCATCTATCCTATCCAATCTCTATCGTCTCCTTTCCTCTATCCTATCCAATCCCCTATCTTATCTTCTATCGTCTCCTGTCCTCTATCCTATCCAATCCCCTATCCTATCCTCTATCCTATCCTATCCTCTATCCTATCCTACCCTCAATCCTATCCTATCCTATGCTCTATCCTATTCTATACTCTATCCTATCCCATCCTCTATCCTAACCTATCCTCTATCCTATCCTATCCTCTATCCTATCCTATCCTGTATCCTATCCTATCCTCTATCCTATCCTCTATCCTATCCTATCCTCTATCCTGTCCTATCCTCTATAATATCGTATCCTCTATCATATCCTATCCTCTTTCCTATAATATCATCTATCCTATCCAATCTCTATCGTCTCCTTTCCTATATCCTATCCAATCCCGTATCTTATCTTCTATCGTCTCCTGTCCTCTATCCTATCCAATCCCCTATCCTATCCTCTATCCTATCCTATCCTCTATCCTATCCTACCCTCAATCCTATCCTATGCTCTATCCTATTCTATACTCTATCCTATCACATCCTCTATCCTATCCTATCCTCTATCCTATCCTATCCTCTATCCTATCCTATCCTCTATCCTATCCTATCCTCTATCCTATCCTATCCTCTATCCTATCCTATCCTCTATCCTATCCAATCTCTATCGTCTCCTTTCCTCTATCCTATCCAATCCCCTATCTTATCTACTATCGTCTCCTGTCCTCTATCCTATCCAATCCCCTATCCTATCCTCTATCCTATCCTATCCTCTATCCTATCCTACCCTCAATCCTATCCTATCCTATGCTCTATCCTATTCTATACTCTATCCTATCCCATCCTCTATCCTAACCTATCCTCTATCCTATCCTATCCTCTATCCTATCCTATCCTGTATCCTATCCTATCCTCTATCCTATCCTATCCTCTATCCTATCCTATCCTCTATCCTATCCTATCCTCTATCCTATCCTATCCTCAATCGTATCCTATCCTCTATCCTATCCTATTCTCTATCCTATCCTATCCTCTATCCAATCCTATCCTTTATCCTATCCTATCCTCTATCCTATCCTATCCTCTATCCTATCCTATATCCTATCCTATCCTCTATCCTATGTTATCCTCTACCCCATCCTATCCTCTATCCTATCCTATCCTCTATCCAATCCTATCCTCTATCCTATTATATCCTCTATCGTATCCTACCCTATCCTCTATCCTATCCTATCCTCTATCCTATCCTATCCTCTATCCTATCCATCCTCTATCCTATCCTATCCTCTATCCTATCCTATCCTCTATCCTATCCTATCCTCTATCCAGTCCTATCCTCTATAATATCGTATCCTCTATCATATCCTATCCTCTTTCCTATAATATCATCTATCCTATCCAATCTCTATCGTCTCCTTTCCTCTATCCTATCCAATCCCCTATCTTATCTTCTATCGTCTCCTGTCCTCTATCCTATCCAATCCCCTATCCTATCCTCTGTCCTATCCTATCCGATACTCTATCCTATCCTATTCTCTATAATATCGTACCCTCTATCGTATCCTATCCTCTTTCCTATAATATCATCTATCCTATCCTGTCCTCTATCCTATCCTATCCTATCCTCTATCCTATCCTATCCTCTATCCTATCCTATCCTCTATCCTATCCTATCCTCTATCCTACCCTATCCTCTATCCTATCCTATCCTCTATCCCATCCTATCCTCTATCCTATCATATCCTCTATCCTATACTATCCTCTATCCTATCCTATCCTATCCTCTATCCTATCCAATCCCCTATCCTATCCACTATCCTATCCTATTGTCTATCCTATCATCTACCCATCCTATCCTCTATCCTTTCCAATCACCTATCCTATCCTCTATACGATCCTATCCTCTATGCTATCCTATCCTCTACCCTATCCTATCATATCCTCTATCCTATCCAATCCTCTATCCTATCCTCTATCCTATCCTATCCTCTATCCTATCCTATCCTCTATCCTATCCTATCCTCTATCCTCTCCTATCCTCTATCCTATCCTATCCTCTATCCTATCCTATCCTCTATCCTATCCTATCCTCTATCCTATCCTATCCGCTATCCTATCCTATCCTCTATCCTATCCTATACTCTATCCTAACCTATCCTCTATCCTATCCTATTCTCTATCCTATCCTATCCTGAACCCTATCCTAACCTCATTCCTAACCTATACTCCATTATATCCTATCCGCTATCCTATCATATCCTCTATCCTATCCTCTATCCTATCCTATCCTCAACCCTATCCTATCCTCATTCCTATCCTATACTCCATTATATCCTATCCGCTATCCTATCATATCCTCTATCCTATCCAATCCTCTATCCTATCCTATCCTCTATCCTATCCTATCCTCTATCTGACACTATCCTCTAGCCTATCCTATCCTCTATCCTATCCTCTATCCTATCCTATCCTCTATCCTATCCTACCCTCAATCCTATCCTATCCTATGCTCTATCCTATCCTATCCTCTATCCTATCCTATCTTTTATCCTATCCTATCCTCTATCCTATCCGATCCTCTATCCTATCCTATCATCTACCCTATCCTATCCTCTATCCTATCCTATCCTCTATCCTATCCGATCCTCTATCCTATCCTATCCTCTATCCTATCTTATCCTCTATACTATCCAATCCCCTATCCTATCCTCTATCCAATCCTATCCTGTATTCTATCCTATCATCTATCCTATCCTATCCTCTATCCTATCCTATCCTATCCTCTATCCTTTTTTTTTTTTTTTTTTTAGGAGTATTTGTCTATATTCTTTAAATTGCAAATTCAAATTTCGTATAAAACCGCTGGTTTTAAATTGTTTCTCGCCTGTTAACAAATAGTTTCTATTTTAATTTCGATTTCGCTTATGCTTCGCTCGCTTAAATTCTATCGGTTACTAAATATATTAATTCTTCGCTTCTATCTGAATATGATTTATTCTAATTTTTTCCTACATCTCTAATCGCTCGCGGCTATCTGTTGCTTAATTTATTAATTAATCTAAAGGGTATACTAGTCTATTTTAATTTATTATTATGCTAGTACTACTATACTATACTATACCACATAATATACCATGTACTACCTAATAAACTAAATAAACTAATCCTATTCTACGGTATTCCAATGCTATTATAATTAAATTAAATTATCTCTAATTAAATTAAATTATCTCTAAAGTTACGCCTCGTCTCGCCTGGCTTGTATGGCCGAAGGATCGCTCGCGGCTATCTGTTGCTTAATTTATTAATTAATCTAAAGAATATAATAGTCTATTTTAATTTATTACTATGCTAATACTACTATACTATATAATATACTATGTACTAACTAATAAACTAAATAAACTAATCCTATTCTACGGTATTCTAGTGCTATTCTAATTAAATTAAATTATCTCTAAAGTTACGCCTCGTCTCGCCTGGCTTGTATGGCCGAGGGAAAGGTATTACTAATTATAAAAATTTTTATTATGTTTTTCTACCTATGCTAAATTTTCGTTAATCTCTCCCTGTATATATCCCTATATTCTATACCTAATTTTAAACGCAAAAAACCCTCAAAAAACCCCTTTTTTGGCTTTGCGCCAAGAGCAAAGTGGCCTTTTTTGCCTGGTTTACCCCCTTTTTTTATTACTTCTTCGTATAGGCCTGGACGTTCCGGTCACTCGGCCTGTACAAATTTTTTCCAAAAATCGGCTCCTTATATAAGTAAAAACCCGATTTTCGGTCAAAAAGTGGGGGTAGGCGGGTTTTTCCCCCACCACGGGGTTTTCTCAAACCCCTCCCCACCCTTAGTTCTTATCTTTATTTTTAAAGGGCCTCTACGTGCTCGGTTTGTCTCGAGTTCCTGAAAAATTAATTTGCCACCCGGTATAACCGTTTCTCCAAGTTTGTCCTATCGGGCCGTTCGTGGGCTCGTTGGAAAGGTCTATCCGAGTGCACTATCGTTATCGTATCTACTTTACTCTACCACTCTAAACACGCCTCTGTTTCCTCGTATCTCCGAACAGGGAGGGGGGATCGAAAAGTTTTCCCCACCCGGGAGAAATATCTCCCTTTTGGACCCTATCTACTCTACACCTCTTGTAAATACTACGTATAAAATTTCAGATCAATCGGAGCATTTTCGGTGTTTCGCTATCTCTATTCGGGCTGTTATCCTTTTCTTTTATCTAGTAACGACTTACTCTTTTGCTCCGACCGACCCTTCGCACTTGTACTCCTCTCTCCTCAGGTCCCTTCCGGTATTTTTTCACAACGTTCAAGTCCTTTATATGCACACGATTTCCTAATTTCGACTATTTTATCCAATTATTCGAGGTATAAATCACTTATTGCGCGTTTATAGCTACAATTAATTTTCTAATAGTCCAAATTATTCTCATTATTCACTTATTTTCGGCACTTTAATCGCTGCTATCTTCGCGTCGTTAGTCTATTTTTGTCTATTTATATTCTAATTATTTATTTATTTAATTCTCCAGTTTTTTCGCGTTAACCGCGTATATTGTTCACTGGGTATCAAATTTCTTATTATTTTCCAACTATATTCGGAACTCGCGAGTATTTGTTTCAAAGTTCGCGTTTTTCGCGTGCAAATTCTCGCGGTAACTTCAGCTTCTGCTTTTTTATTTCACAATTCCCGGTAGTTATTAAATTCCTACAATTATCGCTGTATCTTTATTTAATACTCCGAAAAAGAAATTCAAAACTAAGCTATATCGTTAGAGATTCACTTTGTTCTATGCTCTTTCGAGGTTCGAATCGATCTGATTTGAAATTTACGGGTTAGGCTCCGCTTAACCTCTATCGGTTCCCCCCACTTTTCGGTCCTCCAACCGTATTTTGTTCTCGGACCTTTGTTCCGATCGGGTTTGGCCTCGAGCTACCTCGTTGTTATTATTTTTCGAACGGTTTTTTCTATTTGACTTTACCAACGGCACGTCCCCCGAACGTTATAATATCCTTCCAATTATTATTGTCTTTTTTGTATTTTGTCCTATTCTATTTCCCGTTGAAGGGTATTACGTCTTATTGAAATTCAAAGTTCGATCTCGCATGTCTTTGTTTAAATTTATGTTCGAATTTTGACGTTAGAGTAGAGTTCGTTAACCCAGCACACGCCTGCCTCTTGGAAGAGACGCACGTTCAAACTTCAATACATCTTGCTTATAGTATATCGACTTTAATCGTAAAAGCATTACTTTGTATTCCCTATATCTTTAAAACTATTATTCTAATCGAAATTCTTTACATAACTTTTCTTTCTTATTTTTTCTTTCTTTATTTGTTTCTTATTTAATTTTTTACCCCCCTCACCCCGCAAAAATATCTTTTTAATTAGGCTATTTTCCGGTGTGAAATTGGTCTTAAATTGTTCGTCTCCTCCAAAAAGCATCGAGTTTACATCTTTGATTCACGAAAACTCTCTCTATATCTTATAATTAATTAAAAACTATGTTGCCACGTGCGCGTGGCTTCGTCCGCCATCTTGTCGGCGTATCAAAGTAATACGCCGCTGGCATGAGTTCCCCTAATAACCCTACACCCTTTCTACACCGTTTCCAGCTATACTGGGCGCCCTACCTTATCTTTCTCTTATGTGGAACTCTTATGGAACCTCGAGGTTCTGTTCCTCGCTACAATATTACGCCTGAATTACCGCGACCCTTCTTGCAAGCAATACGCCGCTGGTCCTTCTTCTAGTTTATGCATTCCTTACCATGTTGCAACCTCCCCAGGGTGGGGGCCGTCGCGGGGCGGGGGGGGTGGCCGCCGCTGCAGTCCGGTCTACCGGGTGTCCGGAAGGTCCTTACTCTGGGCTGAGCTTTAATATCCCTGGTGTCTTCGTAGCCTGGACCCGCGATGTTCGCTTACACACAGGCATCCGTCGTCCTCGGGTTATCCATCTCATCCCAGCGTCTGACTCCCGCTCCAGCTCCGTTCCCCAGCTCAGGATCCCCCCGCTCCGCGCGGTCCCCCCGGAGAGATCTGCAACATAGCAATGGAAAATTTTTTAAGCATTTTTACGTTTCTTTTTATTCCTCATAGTATTAATCTAATTCCTTAATCTTAAATTTAACTTAACTTATTTTGATTTTCTTTACAGGTTTTCCATTCTTAGTGCATCCGCTGATTCTAAGTCGTCGTCGGTGCCCCTCATGATCGGGTTGTCCAGGTTCTCTCGCTCTCTTCTTCTCTCTTCCTCCTCTTTTTTGGTGAGTATATTCTTACATAGTGCTGAAAAGATATTCCAGCAGCTTTCCGAGTTGATTATTCCTTCCATGATGTCTTCTATGGTTAGCCGGTCTGGTCTGATTTTTAATGCCTTTAACAGGGGTTCTCTCTCCTCGCTCCAGTTCTGGCATTCCACTAATGTATGTTCCGGGGTGTCCACAACTCCTGGGTGGTACCAACACTCATCCAGGGCCGCTTTCCCTATCCTGAACCTAAAAGCATTGAACACACCATGTCCCGAAAGGGCTTGAGTTATATAGAAATTTAATTGACCGTGTTTTCTTTCCGTCCACTTTTCTATGTTGGGAATTAGTCGATGGGTCCATCTTCCTACGGTGTCCGAATCCCATTTTCTTTGCCATCTTTGTAATGTCAACTCTTTCGCCTGCTTCCTTATGATTTTTTTGAATCTTATTCTCAGGGCTTCGGTCGTCTCCTCTGAGTTTTCTACTTGCTCTTGCATATTATTTTGACCTCTGTTATTTGTTTCCTCAACATCCTCGCTTATAATATTTAGTTCGTTATTTTGTATCATTTCTGCCATTTCTAATTCTTTGTCGAAGATTTCTCTTCTTTCCAGGATTTTAAGGTCCCATGGTGGGACCCCGGACAACACCGCCAAGGTTTCTAGTGGCACAGATCTGTAAGAAGAGACGACTCTTGCGAGTCCCAATTTCTGTGTCCTTTTCAATATTTTATTGTTCGTTATTTTCTCCGCGGCCTCCGCCCAGATTGGGGCGCCGTATAAAACTATTGACTCCATGGTCATATAGTAAAGTTTTCTCCCTGTTTGCTTAGTTCTCATCTTATTCGTCATTATTCTGCTCAGTGCCGTCATTGTTTTTATTGCCTTATTTGTTGTCATTTCAATTTGCTTTCTAAAGGATTTACCTGAGTCAAAAATTATACCTAAGTATTTTAATTCATTTGTCGGTTTAATATTTGCATTGCCTATTCTAAAGCTTATGCTCTCGTCCATCTTTTTGCGATTTAACAATAATATTTCCGTCTTATTTTCCGCAAGGGAGAGTCCTGCCGTTTCCATCCATGCTCTGGCGTCTTCGGCCACCTCTTCTGCTCTGATTTTAAGTCTAGCTTCAGTTGCCGCTTGGATTATAATTGCGACGTCGTCCGCAAATGCAATTTTCTTCGTCATGGGTGGTGTAGGTCTCGTGAGCAAGCCATCGTATACCAGGTTCCACAGAAAGGGACCCAGTACAGACCCTTGCGGCACTCCACGTTTCATTTTCAATCCAATGTCCTTCTGTGGCGCCTGGTATACGACCGTCCTGTTATTAAAGTAATCTTTTATCAATCTGGCCAGATATAATGGAATCTTCCTTCTGGTTATTTCCTTATGGATGGCATTCCAGTTGAGAGAGTTAAACGCATTTTTAACATCCAGTGCTATCATTATTGCGTATCTGTTTTTTCTAGATGCTTCTATCGAGGCTCTCCTGACTTCTTCCATCGCATGGATTGTTGATGTTCCCTTCGTAAAGCCATGCTGGTTTACGTTGAAGGGTCTCAATCCCAATTCCCCATGGAGCCTGGCTCGTATGATGTATTCGAACACTTTAGCCGTTGCATCAATGATGCATATCGGGCGGTATGCAGCCGGTGTTGATGGATCCTTTCCGTCCTTTCTTAACATGATTGTTCTGGCCTTTTTCCATTCTTGTGGCATTACCCCTCTCGCCATTATTCCGTTAAAAAGCGCCATGAATCGGTCCGGTCTAAATTCTATTATTGTTTTAATGATTTCTGGCTGCATTCCGTCTATTCCCGGAGCTTTCCCAGGCTTAAGCATTTTGGCGGCCTTCAGGATTTCTTCGATGGAAATTTCTGGAATGGATTGACTCTGGTTTGCATCTGGATTTCTCCTTCTGGTTTCCGGCTCTATTTCTGAGATACTTGGTTCTTGTTGCTCTTCATCTTCTTGCGGAAACAGTCCTTGCATAACAGTTTCCGCGAATTCTGGAGATAGTGTCGCCGGAGGGTTATTATTTTTAATTCTTCTTATTATGGATTTATAAGGTTTTCCCCATATATCCTTGTCAATGGACTCGCATAGTTCTTGCCAAGATCTTTCCTTTGATTTGCTTATTAATCTCTGTAGATTCTTTTTTGCAAGTTTATATAAAAATATTAGAGCCTCGCATTCGTCAAATTTACCTTTTTTCCTGGCCTTCTGTACTGCTCTTCTTAACTTTTGAGTTCTCATTCTTTCTTTTTTTATCTCCGGGTTCCACCATGGATTGTTTCTCTCCTTTCGGTTCGTCATATCGGCCTTGTCTAACGCTTCGTCGCAGCTTTCTTGTATGCATTTTAAAAATTTTATCTCTTCTTCGCTGTTGTACTTATTTCCTTGCTCTATTTCGCTTTCTCTTAGCCTTCGATCGATTACCATCCCCAGCCTGGTGATTCCTGAGCGTGTAATTTTCCATTTGTTTCCAGATTTTATTTTCGGTTCCTGTATTTCTTCCTGTAAGGTGATTTCTGTAAAAATATATTTATGATCAGAGGCCGATTCTATTTCTAAAATTTTACTTGATATATTATTGTCTGAATTTTGTAAGTCATAAGATGTTGCAATAAAATCTAGATTGGATGTGGCTTTTCCCCTTTCAAAGGTATGGCCTCCTTCTGGTGTTCTTGGAAAAATGTCGTTTCCTAGTAGCTCTTCCAGGAGTATCGTTCCCTTAAGATTCTGCTCTCTGGAACCCCAGGCTGGAGATTTGGCGTTGAAATCGCCCCCGATTATAATGCTGTTCCCTTTTTGCTTTTCAAGTTTTGCAAAATTCATTAAAGTATTTACTTTATAAGCGAATAGATCAGATGAAATATTTGGTGAAAAGTACGTACTTGCTATGGTTATTCTATTTACTCTTATTGCAACGAAGTCGTCATTTATAGTGTCCCCGTCCTCGTTCCTTTTTATTCCATTTCTGTTCGTTACCCATATAGCTGATTGGCCGCCCGTTGAATATATCCAATCCCCTGGATTGAACAGCGGCTCCTGGATTAGTACAATATCTGCTCCTAGATCTATTGCCGTCTGGGAGAGCAGGTAGTGGGCCAATCTGCAATGGTTTAAATTAATTTGGAGGATTTTAACTGTGAATTTTAGTTGTTATTTTCCCTCCTAGCGAGCAGCTCCATGTATTTTTTGTATTGGGGGCAATTTACCGCCCCCGCTACATGTTCGGCCTTGGTTGCGTGTACTCCTACCCTTGTGCATAGGATGCAGCATCTGACTGCCTCACAACCGTTGATTTGGTGGCCTAAAACACCACATCTTCTGCATAATTCCTGACCCTTTAAATCTAGAACACAATTATAGGACATGTGACCCAAACCATGACATTTAAAGCATCGTATAATATTTTGCGTCCTCCTAATTCTACAATTGGTAAAACCTATTTTTATTTTATTTTCTTGTCCTATATTTTGTGCTTCCTCCGCGGGGAGGGAGACTATCGCCGTTTTAGTTCCTCCATATCCAAATCTCATCGTTTTTACTTCGATTTCATTCTTTTGTTTTTGTAGTACTCTGGAAATTTCGTCTTGTAGTTCTTCTCTATCGATTGTGGGATCCAGGTCCCTTATTTCATAGATAACTTTAGGGGCCATTCTTCTAATTTTTGTTTCATCCCCTAAAGTTTCTTTGGCGAATTTTTCCAGATTTGCCGCATTCGTGCCTCTTTCCATTTCGATAACTATGTCCCCTCCCCGGGATTTCCTGACCGTGTGTATCCCTTGCATGTTTTCTCCTGGATTTGTCTTTAATTTCTTGAAAAGGTCCGCGAAAGTTTTTGTTTCGGTCGTTTTTATGATTAGCGCCTCCGATTTTGGCAGGGGTGGGAGTCTAATCTTTCTGCTTCCCTCTCCTTCGCTTTCTTTTCCTTTTTCTTTCTCTTGTTTCTTCTTTTCCGCTTCGTCTATTTCTTCTTTTTTCTTTTTCTTCAAGGCCTTCTTTTCTTCTGTTTTTCTCCTATTCTCTACTACCTTCCATTCATTTTCTTGTTTATCTTCGTTTCTCCCTTCTGTTGTGTAACCCTCCGTTTCACTATCATATTTAAGGGCCTTTCTCGTGCTTTCGGTCGTAGTTCTTTTCGCTCTTATAGTTTCTCCTTCTTTTGTGTCTTTCTTGTTGATCCTGAGTGAACATTGCACTCCGACATCCCTATGCATCAAGCTATTTTTAAGATTTTTATTTTCAATTATTAGCTCGATATTCCTTAGCTTGGTAATGGCCGATTCGAGCTGTCTATCTGCTTGTGTTGCATGGTTCTTCGTGAAGCTTCTTACTTCTTTTAGAGGATCCATGCAGTATCCTCTAACTTCCCTAGTTGAAGTTCTGGTTTTTCTTAAGAGCGTAGCGAGTTCTCCGATTAATTTTTGGATGTCCTCTTCTTCTTCATTTTCTCTTTCTTTATCTTTTGTTTTTTCGTCATTTTTCGATTGGTCCAATTTCGGTGTTGACGCGTTATGTTTGTCCTCGACTCTTTTTCTCTTCAGCATCGTATTATCCAGCATAATAATGTCTGAAAATTGGGATTCTGAATCTGTTTCTAAAGTATCCCAGTCCCTCTTAGAGCTTTCTTTATCTTTAGTTTTTTCTTTTTCATTACTCCTACGCGTTTTATCACTTCTTTTGAAGACGTTCTTTTTCTCAGGCGGTTGTAGCGGCGTCAGCCACTTCTCTTCCTCCTCCATCCTTCTTTCTCCTTCCGTATCGGTCGTGTTTTGTTCTCTGTTTGTCTTGCTGTGTATAATATTTCTAGATGTTAAAGAGTGTAGGTGAGAATCTATGTCTTTGCCCTGTGTTGTATCTGTGTGAATGTTGTGCTGTAAGAAGGTGTGAAGAAGGTAGGCAGTGGCGGTTAGGTTGTCCTTGTTATGTTTGCGTGTGGTAACGTCCTCTCCGTCCCTCGCCTGGAGTTTGCTTGGGGTCGGTCTGTGTTATACACGGCTTATTTCCCCCCTGCCTTCCCCTATGAGTTAACGGTAGTCCTCCAATGCTCCGTTTGACTTTTTCTTTTCTCGACGTTATCTATCTAATTTTCTTTTCTTTTTCCTATTTTAATCTATAGCGCTATCTAATCCTATCTCTATTTGTAATTCTAATTTTATTTTTATTTAATATCTATGCTTTTACTTCTATTTTTTCTATTGCAGATGATTTTTCTCTCTACTGATGTTACTTGGTAAGTATACTATTCTATTTAATTAACTTTGCTTACGATATTTATTCATTTATTTATCTATTTATTTATTTAGTATTCTATTTTTGCTGATTTTATTTATATTTGTCTCTAGGCTATCATTTGTCTCTAGGCTATCAGGTAGGAATGTATATTTTTGTATTTTTAATCTTAGTTTTATTCTTAGTTTAAGCTAATTAATATTACTCTAATATCACCAAAAACAAACATACAAGATAGAATAAATTTCCAGGACTTATTGTTTATTAAATTTCAGAGCTTATTAAATTTCAAAAGTTTATTATTTATTAATATCCTGTTTTTATTTGAATTTCAGGTGCAATTCAGGTAAATTTCTAATTTTCTTTACTATTTGTATTCTATTTTCTCGTTTCTGTAATTATTTATTTTCCTTCTCTTCTTTCAGGATTAGAAATCTAAGCAGATTTAGGATTTTTGGGAAATTTGAAATATTGCCAATTAGAGGATTTTATTGTGTGATATCGTTTTGGGATTGGATATTATTATTGTTTGCTGCTGTAAGAAATGATTGGTGCTGTAATAAATGATTTAAACACATACAAATAGGAGTATTTGTCTATATTCTTTAAATTGCAAATTCAAATTTCGTATAAAACCGCTGGTTTTAAATTGTTTCTCGCCTGTTAACAAATAGTTTCTATTTTAATTTCGATTTCGCTTATGCTTCGCTCGCTTAAATTCTATCGGTTACTAAATATATTAATTCTTCGCTTCTATCTGAATATGATTTATTCTAATTTTTTCCTACATCTCTAATCGCTCGCGGCTATCTGTTGCTTAATTTATTAATTAATCTAAAGGGTATACTAGTCTATTTTAATTTATTATTATGCTAGTACTACTATACTATACTATACCACATAATATACCATGTACTACCTAATAAACTAAATAAACTAATCCTATTCTACGGTATTCCAATGCTATTATAATTAAATTAAATTATCTCTAATTAAATTAAATTATCTCTAAAGTTACGCCTCGTCTCGCCTGGCTTGTATGGCCGAAGGATCGCTCGCGGCTATCTGTTGCTTAATTTATTAATTAATCTAAAGAATATAATAGTCTATTTTAATTTATTACTATGCTAATACTACTATACTATATAATATACTATGTACTAACTAATAAACTAAATAAACTAATCCTATTCTACGGTATTCTAGTGCTATTCTAATTAAATTAAATTATCTCTAAAGTTACGCCTCGTCTCGCCTGGCTTGTATGGCCGAGGGAAAGGTATTACTAATTATAAAAATTTTTATTATGTTTTTCTACCTATGCTAAATTTTCGTTAATCTCTCCCTGTATATATCCCTATATTCTATACCTAATTTTAAACGCAAAAAACCCTCAAAAAACCCCTTTTTTGGCTTTGCGCCAAGAGCAAAGTGGCCTTTTTTGCCTGGTTTACCCCCTTTTTTTATTACTTCTTCGTATAGGCCTGGACGTTCCGGTCACTCGGCCTGTACAAATTTTTTCCAAAAATCGGCTCCTTATATAAGTAAAAACCCGATTTTCGGTCAAAAAGTGGGGGTAGGCGGGTTTTTCCCCCACCACGGGGTTTTCTCAAACCCCTCCCCACCCTTAGTTCTTATCTTTATTTTTAAAGGGCCTCTACGTGCTCGGTTTGTCTCGAGTTCCTGAAAAATTAATTTGCCACCCGGTATAACCGTTTCTCCAAGTTTGTCCTATCGGGCCGTTCGTGGGCTCGTTGGAAAGGTCTATCCGAGTGCACTATCGTTATCGTATCTACTTTACTCTACCACTCTAAACACGCCTCTGTTTCCTCGTATCTCCGAACAGGGAGGGGGGATCGAAAAGTTTTCCCCACCCGGGAGAAATATCTCCCTTTTGGACCCTATCTACTCTACACCTCTTGTAAATACTACGTATAAAATTTCAGATCAATCGGAGCATTTTCGGTGTTTCGCTATCTCTATTCGGGCTGTTATCCTTTTCTTTTATCTAGTAACGACTTACTCTTTTGCTCCGACCGACCCTTCGCACTTGTACTCCTCTCTCCTCAGGTCCCTTCCGGTATTTTTTCACAACGTTCAAGTCCTTTATATGCACACGATTTCCTAATTTCGACTATTTTATCCAATTATTCGAGGTATAAATCACTTATTGCGCGTTTATAGCTACAATTAATTTTCTAATAGTCCAAATTATTCTCATTATTCACTTATTTTCGGCACTTTAATCGCTGCTATCTTCGCGTCGTTAGTCTATTTTTGTCTATTTATATTCTAATTATTTATTTATTTAATTCTCCAGTTTTTTCGCGTTAACCGCGTATATTGTTCACTGGGTATCAAATTTCTTATTATTTTCCAACTATATTCGGAACTCGCGAGTATTTGTTTCAAAGTTCGCGTTTTTCGCGTGCAAATTCTCGCGGTAACTTCAGCTTCTGCTTTTTTATTTCACAATTCCCGGTAGTTATTAAATTCCTACAATTATCGCTGTATCTTTATTTAATACTCCGAAAAAGAAATTCAAAACTAAGCTATATCGTTAGAGATTCACTTTGTTCTATGCTCTTTCGAGGTTCGAATCGATCTGATTTGAAATTTACGGGTTAGGCTCCGCTTAACCTCTATCGGTTCCCCCCACTTTTCGGTCCTCCAACCGTATTTTGTTCTCGGACCTTTGTTCCGATCGGGTTTGGCCTCGAGCTACCTCGTTGTTATTATTTTTCGAACGGTTTTTTCTATTTGACTTTACCAACGGCACGTCCCCCGAACGTTATAATATCCTTCCAATTATTATTGTCTTTTTTGTATTTTGTCCTATTCTATTTCCCGTTGAAGGGTATTACGTCTTATTGAAATTCAAAGTTCGATCTCGCATGTCTTTGTTTAAATTTATGTTCGAATTTTGACGTTAGAGTAGAGTTCGTTAACCCAGCACACGCCTGCCTCTTGGAAGAGACGCACGTTCAAACTTCAATACATCTTGCTTATAGTATATCGACTTTAATCGTAAAAGCATTACTTTGTATTCCCTATATCTTTAAAACTATTATTCTAATCGAAATTCTTTACATAACTTTTCTTTCTTATTTTTTCTTTCTTTATTTGTTTCTTATTTAATTTTTTACCCCCCTCACCCCGCAAAAATATCTTTTTAATTAGGCTATTTTCCGGTGTGAAATTGGTCTTAAATTGTTCGTCTCCTCCAAAAAGCATCGAGTTTACATCTTTGATTCACGAAAACTCTCTCTATATCTTATAATTAATTAAAAACTATGTTGCCACGTGCGCGTGGCTTCGTCCGCCATCTTGTCGGCGTATCAAAGTAATACGCCGCTGGCATGAGTTCCCCTAATAACCCTACACCCTTTCTACACCGTTTCCAGCTATACTGGGCGCCCTACCTTATCTTTCTCTTATGTGGAACTCTTATGGAACCTCGAGGTTCTGTTCCTCGCTACAATATTACGCCTGAATTACCGCGACCCTTCTTGCAAGCAATACGCCGCTGGTCCTTCTTCTAGTTTATGCATTCCTTACCATGTTGCAACCTCCCCAGGGTGGGGGCCGTCGCGGGGCGGGGGGGGTGGCCGCCGCTGCAGTCCGGTCTACCGGGTGTCCGGAAGGTCCTTACTCTGGGCTGAGCTTTAATATCCCTGGTGTCTTCGTAGCCTGGACCCGCGATGTTCGCTTACACACAGGCATCCGTCGTCCTCGGGTTATCCATCTCATCCCAGCGTCTGACTCCCGCTCCAGCTCCGTTCCCCAGCTCAGGATCCCCCCGCTCCGCGCGGTCCCCCCGGAGAGATCTGCAACATAGCAATGGAAAATTTTTTAAGCATTTTTACGTTTCTTTTTATTCCTCATAGTATTAATCTAATTCCTTAATCTTAAATTTAACTTAACTTATTTTGATTTTCTTTACAGGTTTTCCATTCTTAGTGCATCCGCTGATTCTAAGTCGTCGTCGGTGCCCCTCATGATCGGGTTGTCCAGGTTCTCTCGCTCTCTTCTTCTCTCTTCCTCCTCTTTTTTGGTGAGTATATTCTTACATAGTGCTGAAAAGATATTCCAGCAGCTTTCCGAGTTGATTATTCCTTCCATGATGTCTTCTATGGTTAGCCGGTCTGGTCTGATTTTTAATGCCTTTAACAGGGGTTCTCTCTCCTCGCTCCAGTTCTGGCATTCCACTAATGTATGTTCCGGGGTGTCCACAACTCCTGGGTGGTACCAACACTCATCCAGGGCCGCTTTCCCTATCCTGAACCTAAAAGCATTGAACACACCATGTCCCGAAAGGGCTTGAGTTATATAGAAATTTAATTGACCGTGTTTTCTTTCCGTCCACTTTTCTATGTTGGGAATTAGTCGATGGGTCCATCTTCCTACGGTGTCCGAATCCCATTTTCTTTGCCATCTTTGTAATGTCAACTCTTTCGCCTGCTTCCTTATGATTTTTTTGAATCTTATTCTCAGGGCTTCGGTCGTCTCCTCTGAGTTTTCTACTTGCTCTTGCATATTATTTTGACCTCTGTTATTTGTTTCCTCAACATCCTCGCTTATAATATTTAGTTCGTTATTTTGTATCATTTCTGCCATTTCTAATTCTTTGTCGAAGATTTCTCTTCTTTCCAGGATTTTAAGGTCCCATGGTGGGACCCCGGACAACACCGCCAAGGTTTCTAGTGGCACAGATCTGTAAGAAGAGACGACTCTTGCGAGTCCCAATTTCTGTGTCCTTTTCAATATTTTATTGTTCGTTATTTTCTCCGCGGCCTCCGCCCAGATTGGGGCGCCGTATAAAACTATTGACTCCATGGTCATATAGTAAAGTTTTCTCCCTGTTTGCTTAGTTCTCATCTTATTCGTCATTATTCTGCTCAGTGCCGTCATTGTTTTTATTGCCTTATTTGTTGTCATTTCAATTTGCTTTCTAAAGGATTTACCTGAGTCAAAAATTATACCTAAGTATTTTAATTCATTTGTCGGTTTAATATTTGCATTGCCTATTCTAAAGCTTATGCTCTCGTCCATCTTTTTGCGATTTAACAATAATATTTCCGTCTTATTTTCCGCAAGGGAGAGTCCTGCCGTTTCCATCCATGCTCTGGCGTCTTCGGCCACCTCTTCTGCTCTGATTTTAAGTCTAGCTTCAGTTGCCGCTTGGATTATAATTGCGACGTCGTCCGCAAATGCAATTTTCTTCGTCATGGGTGGTGTAGGTCTCGTGAGCAAGCCATCGTATACCAGGTTCCACAGAAAGGGACCCAGTACAGACCCTTGCGGCACTCCACGTTTCATTTTCAATCCAATGTCCTTCTGTGGCGCCTGGTATACGACCGTCCTGTTATTAAAGTAATCTTTTATCAATCTGGCCAGATATAATGGAATCTTCCTTCTGGTTATTTCCTTATGGATGGCATTCCAGTTGAGAGAGTTAAACGCATTTTTAACATCCAGTGCTATCATTATTGCGTATCTGTTTTTTCTAGATGCTTCTATCGAGGCTCTCCTGACTTCTTCCATCGCATGGATTGTTGATGTTCCCTTCGTAAAGCCATGCTGGTTTACGTTGAAGGGTCTCAATCCCAATTCCCCATGGAGCCTGGCTCGTATGATGTATTCGAACACTTTAGCCGTTGCATCAATGATGCATATCGGGCGGTATGCAGCCGGTGTTGATGGATCCTTTCCGTCCTTTCTTAACATGATTGTTCTGGCCTTTTTCCATTCTTGTGGCATTACCCCTCTCGCCATTATTCCGTTAAAAAGCGCCATGAATCGGTCCGGTCTAAATTCTATTATTGTTTTAATGATTTCTGGCTGCATTCCGTCTATTCCCGGAGCTTTCCCAGGCTTAAGCATTTTGGCGGCCTTCAGGATTTCTTCGATGGAAATTTCTGGAATGGATTGACTCTGGTTTGCATCTGGATTTCTCCTTCTGGTTTCCGGCTCTATTTCTGAGATACTTGGTTCTTGTTGCTCTTCATCTTCTTGCGGAAACAGTCCTTGCATAACAGTTTCCGCGAATTCTGGAGATAGTGTCGCCGGAGGGTTATTATTTTTAATTCTTCTTATTATGGATTTATAAGGTTTTCCCCATATATCCTTGTCAATGGACTCGCATAGTTCTTGCCAAGATCTTTCCTTTGATTTGCTTATTAATCTCTGTAGATTCTTTTTTGCAAGTTTATATAAAAATATTAGAGCCTCGCATTCGTCAAATTTACCTTTTTTCCTGGCCTTCTGTACTGCTCTTCTTAACTTTTGAGTTCTCATTCTTTCTTTTTTTATCTCCGGGTTCCACCATGGATTGTTTCTCTCCTTTCGGTTCGTCATATCGGCCTTGTCTAACGCTTCGTCGCAGCTTTCTTGTATGCATTTTAAAAATTTTATCTCTTCTTCGCTGTTGTACTTATTTCCTTGCTCTATTTCGCTTTCTCTTAGCCTTCGATCGATTACCATCCCCAGCCTGGTGATTCCTGAGCGTGTAATTTTCCATTTGTTTCCAGATTTTATTTTCGGTTCCTGTATTTCTTCCTGTAAGGTGATTTCTGTAAAAATATATTTATGATCAGAGGCCGATTCTATTTCTAAAATTTTACTTGATATATTATTGTCTGAATTTTGTAAGTCATAAGATGTTGCAATAAAATCTAGATTGGATGTGGCTTTTCCCCTTTCAAAGGTATGGCCTCCTTCTGGTGTTCTTGGAAAAATGTCGTTTCCTAGTAGCTCTTCCAGGAGTATCGTTCCCTTAAGATTCTGCTCTCTGGAACCCCAGGCTGGAGATTTGGCGTTGAAATCGCCCCCGATTATAATGCTGTTCCCTTTTTGCTTTTCAAGTTTTGCAAAATTCATTAAAGTATTTACTTTATAAGCGAATAGATCAGATGAAATATTTGGTGAAAAGTACGTACTTGCTATGGTTATTCTATTTACTCTTATTGCAACGAAGTCGTCATTTATAGTGTCCCCGTCCTCGTTCCTTTTTATTCCATTTCTGTTCGTTACCCATATAGCTGATTGGCCGCCCGTTGAATATATCCAATCCCCTGGATTGAACAGCGGCTCCTGGATTAGTACAATATCTGCTCCTAGATCTATTGCCGTCTGGGAGAGCAGGTAGTGGGCCAATCTGCAATGGTTTAAATTAATTTGGAGGATTTTAACTGTGAATTTTAGTTGTTATTTTCCCTCCTAGCGAGCAGCTCCATGTATTTTTTGTATTGGGGCAATTTACCGCCCCCGCTACATGTTCGGCCTTGGTTGCGTGTACTCCTACCCTTGTGCATAGGATGCAGCATCTGACTGCCTCACAACCGTTGATTTGGTGGCCTAAAACACCACATCTTCTGCATAATTCCTGACCCTTTAAATCTAGAACACAATTATAGGACATGTGACCCAAACCATGACATTTAAAGCATCGTATAATATTTTGCGTCCTCCTAATTCTACAATTGGTAAAACCTATTTTTATTTTATTTTCTTGTCCTATATTTTGTGCTTCCTCCGCGGGGAGGGAGACTATCGCCGTTTTAGTTCCTCCATATCCAAATCTCATCGTTTTTACTTCGATTTCATTCTTTTGTTTTTGTAGTACTCTGGAAATTTCGTCTTGTAGTTCTTCTCTATCGATTGTGGGATCCAGGTCCCTTATTTCATAGATAACTTTAGGGGCCATTCTTCTAATTTTTGTTTCATCCCCTAAAGTTTCTTTGGCGAATTTTTCCAGATTTGCCGCATTCGTGCCTCTTTCCATTTCGATAACTATGTCCCCTCCCCGGGGATTTCCTGACCGTGTGTATCCCTTGCATGTTTTCTCCTGGATTTGTCTTTAATTTCTTGAAAAGGTCCGCGAAAGTTTTTGTTTCGGTCGTTTTTATGATTAGCGCCTCCGATTTTGGCAGGGGTGGGAGTCTAATCTTTCTGCTTCCCTCTCCTTCGCTTTCTTTTCCTTTTTCTTTCTCTTGTTTCTTCTTTTCCGCTTCGTCTATTTCTTCTTTTTTCTTTTTCTTCAAGGCCTTCTTTTCTTCTGTTTTTCTCCTATTCTCTACTACCTTCCATTCATTTTCTTGTTTATCTTCGTTTCTCCCTTCTGTTGTGTAACCCTCCGTTTCACTATCATATTTAAGGGCCTTTCTCGTGCTTTCGGTCGTAGTTCTTTTCGCTCTTATAGTTTCTCCTTCTTTTGTGTCTTTCTTGTTGATCCTGAGTGAACATTGCACTCCGACATCCCTATGCATCAAGCTATTTTTAAGATTTTTATTTTCAATTATTAGCTCGATATTCCTTAGCTTGGTAATGGCCGATTCGAGCTGTCTATCTGCTTGTGTTGCATGGTTCTTCGTGAAGCTTCTTACTTCTTTTAGAGGATCCATGCAGTATCCTCTAACTTCCCTAGTTGAAGTTCTGGTTTTTCTTAAGAGCGTAGCGAGTTCTCCGATTAATTTTTGGATGTCCTCTTCTTCTTCATTTTCTCTTTCTTTATCTTTTGTTTTTTCGTCATTTTTCGATTGGTCCAATTTCGGTGTTGACGCGTTATGTTTGTCCTCGACTCTTTTTCTCTTCAGCATCGTATTATCCAGCATAATAATGTCTGAAAATTGGGATTCTGAATCTGTTTCTAAAGTATCCCAGTCCCTCTTAGAGCTTTCTTTATCTTTAGTTTTTTCTTTTTCATTACTCCTACGCGTTTTATCACTTCTTTTGAAGACGTTCTTTTTCTCAGGCGGTTGTAGCGGCGTCAGCCACTTCTCTTCCTCCTCCATCCTTCTTTCTCCTTCCGTATCGGTCGTGTTTTGTTCTCTGTTTGTCTTGCTGTGTATAATATTTCTAGATGTTAAAGAGTGTAGGTGAGAATCTATGTCTTTGCCCTGTGTTGTATCTGTGTGAATGTTGTGCTGTAAGAAGGTGTGAAGAAGGTAGGCAGTGGCGGTTAGGTTGTCCTTGTTATGTTTGCGTGTGGTAACGTCCTCTCCGTCCCTCGCCTGGAGTTTGCTTGGGTCGGTCTGTGTTATACACGGCTTATTTCCCCCCTGCCTTCCCCTATGAGTTAACGGTAGTCCTCCAATGCTCCGTTTGACTTTTTCTTTTCTCGACGTTATCTATCTAATTTTCTTTTCTTTTTCCTATTTTAATCTATAGCGCTATCTAATCCTATCTCTATTTGTAATTCTAATTTTATTTTTATTTAATATCTATGCTTTTACTTCTATTTTTTCTATTGCAGATGATTTTTCTCTCTACTGATGTTACTTGGTAAGTATACTATTCTATTTAATTAACTTTGCTTACGATATTTATTCATTTATTTATCTATTTATTTATTTAGTATTCTATTTTTGCTGATTTTATTTATATTTGTCTCTAGGCTATCATTTGTCTCTAGGCTATCAGGTAGGAATGTATATTTTTGTATTTTTAATCTTAGTTTTATTCTTAGTTTAAGCTAATTAATATTACTCTAATATCACCAAAAACAAACATACAAGATAGAATAAATTTCCAGGACTTATTGTTTATTAAATTTCAGAGCTTATTAAATTTCAAAAGTTTATTATTTATTAATATCCTGTTTTTATTTGAATTTCAGGTGCAATTCAGGTAAATTTCTAATTTTCTTTACTATTTGTATTCTATTTTCTCGTTTCTGTAATTATTTATTTTCCTTCTCTTCTTTCAGGATTAGAAATCTAAGCAGATTTAGGATTTTTGGGAAATTTGAAATATTGCCAATTAGAGGATTTTATTGTGTGATATCGTTTTGGGATTGGATATTATTATTGTTTGCTGCTGTAAGAAATGATTGGTGCTGTAATAAATGATTTAAACACATACAAATAGGAGTATTTGTCTATATTCTTTAAATTGCAAATTCAAATTTCGTATAAAACCGCTGGTTTTAAATTGTTTCTCGCCTGTTAACAAATAGTTTCTATTTTAATTTCGATTTCGCTTATGCTTCGCTCGCTTAAATTCTATCGGTTACTAAATATATTAATTCTTCGCTTCTATCTGAATATGATTTATTCTAATTTTTTCCTACATCTCTAATCGCTCGCGGCTATCTGTTGCTTAATTTATTAATTAATCTAAAGGGTATACTAGTCTATTTTAATTTATTATTATGCTAGTACTACTATACTATACTATACCACATAATATACCATGTACTACCTAATAAACTAAATAAACTAATCCTATTCTACGGTATTCCAATGCTATTATAATTAAATTAAATTATCTCTAATTAAATTAAATTATCTCTAAAGTTACGCCTCGTCTCGCCTGGCTTGTATGGCCGAAGGATCGCTCGCGGCTATCTGTTGCTTAATTTATTAATTAATCTAAAGAATATAATAGTCTATTTTAATTTATTACTATGCTAATACTACTATACTATATAATATACTATGTACTAACTAATAAACTAAATAAACTAATCCTATTCTACGGTATTCTAGTGCTATTCTAATTAAATTAAATTATCTCTAAAGTTACGCCTCGTCTCGCCTGGCTTGTATGGCCGAGGGAAAGGTATTACTAATTATAAAAATTTTTATTATGTTTTTCTACCTATGCTAAATTTTCGTTAATCTCTCCCTGTATATATCCCTATATTCTATACCTAATTTTAAACGCAAAAAACCCTCAAAAAACCCCTTTTTTGGCTTTGCGCCAAGAGCAAAGTGGCCTTTTTTGCCTGGTTTACCCCCTTTTTTTATTACTTCTTCGTATAGGCCTGGACGTTCCGGTCACTCGGCCTGTACAAATTTTTTCCAAAAATCGGCTCCTTATATAAGTAAAAACCCGATTTTCGGTCAAAAAGTGGGGGTAGGCGGGTTTTTCCCCCACCACGGGGTTTTCTCAAACCCCTCCCCACCCTTAGTTCTTATCTTTATTTTTAAAGGGCCTCTACGTGCTCGGTTTGTCTCGAGTTCCTGAAAAATTAATTTGCCACCCGGTATAACCGTTTCTCCAAGTTTGTCCTATCGGGCCGTTCGTGGGCTCGTTGGAAAGGTCTATCCGAGTGCACTATCGTTATCGTATCTACTTTACTCTACCACTCTAAACACGCCTCTGTTTCCTCGTATCTCCGAACAGGGAGGGGGGATCGAAAAGTTTTCCCCACCCGGGAGAAATATCTCCCTTTTGGACCCTATCTACTCTACACCTCTTGTAAATACTACGTATAAAATTTCAGATCAATCGGAGCATTTTCGGTGTTTCGCTATCTCTATTCGGGCTGTTATCCTTTTCTTTTATCTAGTAACGACTTACTCTTTTGCTCCGACCGACCCTTCGCACTTGTACTCCTCTCTCCTCAGGTCCCTTCCGGTATTTTTTCACAACGTTCAAGTCCTTTATATGCACACGATTTCCTAATTTCGACTATTTTATCCAATTATTCGAGGTATAAATCACTTATTGCGCGTTTATAGCTACAATTAATTTTCTAATAGTCCAAATTATTCTCATTATTCACTTATTTTCGGCACTTTAATCGCTGCTATCTTCGCGTCGTTAGTCTATTTTTGTCTATTTATATTCTAATTATTTATTTATTTAATTCTCCAGTTTTTTCGCGTTAACCGCGTATATTGTTCACTGGGTATCAAATTTCTTATTATTTTCCAACTATATTCGGAACTCGCGAGTATTTGTTTCAAAGTTCGCGTTTTTCGCGTGCAAATTCTCGCGGTAACTTCAGCTTCTGCTTTTTTATTTCACAATTCCCGGTAGTTATTAAATTCCTACAATTATCGCTGTATCTTTATTTAATACTCCGAAAAAGAAATTCAAAACTAAGCTATATCGTTAGAGATTCACTTTGTTCTATGCTCTTTCGAGGTTCGAATCGATCTCAAGGTTCGAATCGATCTCCTCCTATCCTCTATCCTATCCTATGCTCTATCCTATTCTATACTCTATCCTATCCCATCCTCTATCCTAACCTATCCTCTATCCTATCCTATCCTCTATCCTATCCTATCCTCTACCCTATCCTATCCTCTATCCTATCCTATCCTCTATCCTATCCTCTATCCTATCCTATCCTCTATCCTATCCTATCCTCTATCCTATCCTATCCTCTATCCTATCCTATCCTCTATCCTATCCTATCGTCTATCCTATCCTATCCTCTATCCTATCCTATCCTCTATCCAGTCCTATCCTCTATAATATCGTATCCTCTATCATATCCTATCCTCTTTCCTATAATATCATCTATCCTATCCAATCTCTATCGTCTCCTTTCCTCTATCCTATCCAATCCCCTATCTTATCTTCTATCGTCTCCTGTCCTCTATCCTATCCAATCCCCTATCCTATCCTCTATCCTATCCTATCATCTATCCTATCCTACCCTCAATCCTATCCTATCCTATGCTCTATCCTATTCTATACTCTATCCTATCCCATCCTCTATCCTAACCTATCCTCTATCCTATCCTATCCTCTATCCTATCCTATCCTGTATCCTATCCTATCCTCTATCCTATCCTCTATCCTATCCTATCCTCTATCCTGTCCTATCCTCTATAATATCGTATCCTCTATCATATCCTATCCTCTTTCCTATAATATCATCTATCCTATCCAATCTCTATCGTCTCCTTTCCTATATCCTATCCAATCCCGTATCTTATCTTCTATCGTCTCCTGTCCTCTATCCTATCCAATCCCCTATCCTATCCTCTATCCTATCCTATCCTCTATCCTATCCTATCCTGTATCCTATCCTATCCTCTATCCTATCCTATCCTCTATCCTATCCTATCCTCTATCCTATCCTATCCTCTATCCTATCCTATCCTCAATCCTATCCTATCCTCTATCCTATCCTATTCTCTATCCTATCCTATCCTCTATCCAATCCTATCCTTTATCCTATCCTATCCTCTATCCTATCCTATCCTCTATCCTATCCTATATCCTATCCTATCCTCTATCCTATGTTATCCTCTACCCCATCCTATCCTCTATCCTATCCTATCCTCTATCCAATCCTATCCTCTATCCTATTATATCCTCTATCGTATCCTACCCTATCCTCTATCCTATCCTATCCTCTATCCTATCCTATCCTCTATCCTATCCATCCTCTATCCTATCCTATCCTCTATCATATCCTATCCTCCGTCCTATAATATCCTCTATCCTATCCAATCTCTATCGTCTCCTTTCCTCTATCCTATCCAATCCCCTATCTTATCTTCTATCTTCTCCTGTCCTCTATCCTATCCAATCCCCTATCCTATCCTCTATCCCATCCTATCCTCTATCCTATCCTATCCTCTATCCCATCCTATCCTCTATCCTATCATATCCTCTATCCTATACTATCCTCTATCCTATCCTATCCTATCCTCTATCCTATCCAATCCCCTATCCTATCCACTATCCTATCCTATCCTCTATCCTATCCTATCCGCTATCCTATCCTATCCTCTATCCTATCCTATACTCTATCCTAACCTATCCTCTATCCTATCCTATTCTCTATCCTATCCTATCCTGAACCCTATCCTAACCTCATTCCTAACCTATACTCCATTATATCCTATCCGCTATCCTATCATATCCTCTATCCTATCCTCTATCCTATCCTATCCTCAACCCTATCCTATCCTCATTCCTATCCTATACTCCATTATATCCTATCCGCTATCCTATCATATCCTCTATCCTATCCAATCCTCTATCCTATCCTATCCTCTATCCTATCCTATCCTCTATCTGACACTATCCTCTAGCCTATCCTATCCTCTATCCTATCCTCTATCCTATCCTATCCTCTATCCTATCCTACCCTCAATCCTATCCTATCCTATGCTCTATCCTATCCTATCCTCTATCCTATCCTATCTTTTATCCTATCCTATCCTCTATCCTATCCGATCCTCTATCCTATCCTATCATCTACCCTATCCTATCCTCTATCCTATCCTATCCTCTATCCTATCCGATCCTCTATACTATCCTATCCTCTATCCTATCTTATCCTCTATACTATCCAATCCCCTATCCTATCCTCTATCCAATCCTATCCTCTATTCTATCCTATCATCTATCCTATCCTATCCTCTATCCTATCCTATCCTATCCTCTATCCTATCCTATGCTCTATCCTATTCTATACTCTATCCTATCCCATCCTCTATCCTAACCTATCCTCTATCCTATCCTATCCTCTATCCTATCCTATCCTCTATCCTATCCTATCCTCTATCCTATCCTATCCTCTATCCTATCCTCTATCCTATCCTATCCTCTATCCTGTCCTATCCTCTATAATATCGTATCCTCTATCATATCCTATCCTCTTTCCTATAATATCATCTATCCTATCCAATCTCTATCGTCTCCTTTCCTATATCCTATCCAATCCCGTATCTTATCTTCTATCGTCTCCTGTCCTCTATCCTATCCAATCCCCTATCCTATCCTCTATCCTATCCTATCCTCTATCCTATCCTACCCTCAATCCTATCCTATGCTCTATCCTATTCTATACTCTATCCTATCACATCCTCTATCCTATCCTATCCTCTATCCTATCCTATCCTCTATCCTATCCTATCCTCTATCCTATCCTATCCTATCCTATCCTCTATCCTATCCAATCTCTATCGTCTCCTTTCCTCTATCCTATCCAATCCCCTATCTTATCTACTATCGTCTCCTGTCCTCTATCCTATCCAATCCCCTATCCTATCCTCTACCCCATCCTATCCTCTATCCTATCCTATCCTCTATCCAATCCTATCCTCTATCCTATTATATCCTCTATCGTATCCTACCCTATCCTCTATCCTATCCTATCCTCTATCCTATCCTATCGTCTATCCTATCCTATCCTCTATCCTATCCTATCCTCTATCCAGTCCTATCCTCTATAATATCGTATCCTCTATCATATCCTATCCTCTTTCCTATAATATCATCTATCCTATCCAATCTCTATCGTCTCCTTTCCTCTATCCTATCCAATCCCCTATCTTATCTTCTATCGTCTCCTGTCCTCTATCCTATCCAATCCCCTATCCTATCCTCTATCCTATCCTATCCTCTATCCTATCCTACCCTCAATCCTATCCTATCCTATGCTCTATCCTATTCTATACTCTATCCTATCCCATCCTCTATCCTAACCTATACTCTATCCTATCCTATCCTCTATCCTATCCTATCCTGTATCCTATCCTATCCTCTATCCTATCCTCTATCCTATCCTATCCTCTATCCTGTCCTATCCTCTATAATATCGTATCCTCTATCATATCCTATCCTCTTTCCTATAATATCATCTATCCTATCCAATCTCTATCGTCTCCTTTCCTATATCCTATCCAATCCCGTATCTTATCTTCTATCGTCTCCTGTCCTCTATCCTATCCAATCCCCTATCCTATCCTCTATCCTATCCTATCCTCTATCCTATCCTACCCTCAATCCTATCCTATGCTCTATCCTATTCTATACTCTATCCTATCAGATCCTCTATCCTATCCTATCCTCTATCCTATCCTATCCTCTATCCTATCCTATCCTCTATCCTATCCTATCCTCTATCCTATCCAATCTCTATCGTCTCCTTTCCTCTATCCTATCCAATCCCCTATCTTATCTACTATCGTCTCCTGTCCTCTATCCTATCCAATCCCCTATCCTATCCTCTATCCTATCCTATCCTCTATCCTATCCTACCCTCAATCCTATCCTATCCTCAA
Organism: Halictus rubicundus; assembly: GCF_050948215.1. Taxonomy (NCBI): domain Eukaryota; kingdom Metazoa; phylum Arthropoda; class Insecta; order Hymenoptera; family Halictidae; genus Halictus; species Halictus rubicundus. The sequence continues at coordinate 3,889 of NW_027489130.1, read as the reverse complement.
TCCTATCCTATCCTCTATCCTATCCTATTCTCTATCCTATCCTATCCTCTATCCAATCCTATCCTTTATCCTATCCTATCCTCTATCCTATCCTATCCTCTATCCTATCCTATATCCTATCCTATCCTCTATCCTATGTTATCCTCTACCCCATCCTATCCTCTATCCTATCCTATCCTCTATCCAATCCTATCCTCTATCCTATTATATCCTCTATCGTATCCTACCCAATCCTCTATCCTATCCTATCCTCTATCCTATCCTATCCTCTATCCTATCCATCCTCTATCCTATCCTATCCTCTATCATATCCTATCCTCTTTCCTATAATATCCTCTATCCTATCCAATCTCTATCGTCTCCTTTCCTCTATCCTATCCAATCCCCTATCTTATCTTCTATCTTCTCCTGTCATCTATCCTATCCTCTATCCCATCCTATCCTCTATCCTATCCTATCCTCTATCCCATCCTATCCTCTATCCTATCATATCCTCTATCCTATACTATCCTCTATCCTATCCTATCCTATCCTCTATCCTATCCAATCCCCTATCCTATCCACTATCCTATCCTATTGTCTATCCTATCATCTACCCTATCCTATCCTCTATCCTTTCCAATCACCTATCCTATCCTCTATACGATCCTATCCTCTATGCTATCCTATCCTCTACCCTATCCTATCATATCCTCTATCCTATCCAATCCTCTATCCTATCCTCTATCCTATCCTATCCTCTATCCTATCCTATCCTCTATCCTATCCTATCCTCTATCCTATCCTATCCGCTATCCTATCCTATCCTCTATCCTATCCTATACTCTATCCTAACCTATCCTCTATCCTATCCTATTCTCTATCCTATCCTATCCTGAACCCTATCCTAACCTCATTCCTAACCTATACTCCATTATATCCTATCCGCTATCCTATCATATCCTCTATCCTATCCTCTATCCTATCCTATCCTCAACCCTATCCTATCCTCATTCCTATCCTATACTCCATTATATCCTATCCGCTATCCTATCATATCCTCTATCCTATCCAATCCTCTATCCTATCCTATCCTCTATCCTATCCTATCCTCTATCTGACACTATCCTCTAGCCTATCCTATCCTCTATCCTATCCTCTATCCTATCCTATCCTCTATCCTATCCTACCCTCAATCCTATCCTATCCTATGCTCTATCCTATCCTATCCTCTATCCTATCCTATCTTTTATCCTATCCTATCCTCTATCCTATCCGATCCTCTATCCTATCCTATCATCTACCCTATCCTATCCTCTATCCTATCCTATCCTCTATCCTATCCGATCCTCTATCCTATCCTATCCTCTATCCTATCTTATCCTCTATACTATCCAATCCCCTATCCTATCCTCTATCCAATCCTATCGTCTATTCTATCCTATCATCTATCCTATCCTATACTCTATCCTATCCTATCCTATCCTCTATCCTATCCTATGCTCTATCCTATTCTATACTCTATCCTATCCCATCCTCTATCCTAACCTATCCTCTATCCTATCCTATCCTCTATCCTATCCTATCCTCTATCCTATCCTATCCTCTATCCTATCCTATCCTCTATCCTATCCTCTATCCTATCCTATCCTCTATACTATCCTATCCTCTATCCTATCCTATCCTCTATCCTATCCTCTATCCTATCCTATCCTCTATCCTATCCTATCCTCTATCCTATCCTATCCTCTATCCTATCCTATCCTCTATCCTATCCTATCCTCTATCCTATCCTATCCTCTATCCTATCCTATCCTCTATCCTATCCTATCCTCTATCCTATCCTATCCTCTATCCTATCCTATCCTCTATCCTATCCTATCCTCTATCCTATCCTATCCTCTATCCTATCCTATCCTCTATCCTATCCTATCCTCTATCCTATCCTATCCTCTATCCTATCCTATCGTCTATCCTATCCTATCCTCTATCCTATCCTATCCTCTATCCAGTCATATCCTCTATAATATCGTATCCTCTATCATATCCTATCCTCTTTCCTATAATATCATCTATCCTATCCAATCTCTATCGTCTCCTTTCCTCTATCCTATCCAATCCCCTATCTTATCTTCTATCGTCTCCTGTCCTCTATCCTATCCAATCCCCTATCCTATCCTCTATCCTATCCTATCCTCTATCCTATCCTACCCTCAATCCTATCCTATCCTATGCTCTATCCTATTCTATACTCTATCCTATCCCATCCTCTATCCTAACCTATCCTCTATCCTATCCTATCCTCTATCCTATCCTATCCTGTATCCTATCCTATCCTCTATCCTATCCTCTATCCTATCCTATCCTCTATCCTGTCCTATCCTCTATAATATCGTATCCTCTATCATATCCTATCCTCTTTCCTATAATATCATCTATCCTATCCAATCTCTATCGTCTCCTTTCCTATATCCTATCCAATCCCGTATCTTATCTTCTATCGTCTCCTGTCCTCTATCCTATCCAATCCCCTATCCTATCCTCTATCCTATCCTATCCTCTATCCTATCCTACCCTCAATCCTATCCTATGCTCTATCCTATTCTATACTCTATCCTATCACATCCTCTATCCTATCCTATCCTCTATCCTATCCTATCCTCTATCCTATCCTATCCTCTATCCTATCCTATCCTCTATCCTATCCTATCCTCTATCCTATCCTATCCTCTATCCTATCCAATCTCTATCGTCTCCTTTCCTCTATCCTATCCAATCCCCTATCTTATCTACTATCGTCTCCTGTCCTCTATCCTATCCAATCCCCTATCCTATCCTCTATCCTATCCTATCCTCTATCCTATCCTACCCTCAATCCTATCCTATCCTATGCTCTATCCTATTCTATACTCTATCCTATCCCATCCTCTATCCTAACCTATCCTCTATTCTATCCTATCATCTATCCTATCCTATCCTCTATCCTATCCTATCCTATCCTCTATCCTATCCTATGCTCTATCCTATTCTATACTCTATCCTATCCCATCCTCTATCCTAACCTATCCTCTATCCTATCCTATCCTCTATCCTATCCTATCCTCTATCCTATCCTACCCTCTATCCTATCCTATCCTCTATCCTATCCTCTATCCTATCCTATCCTCTATCCTATCCTATCCTCTATCCTATCCTATCCTCTATCCTATCCTATCCTCTATCCTATCCTATCCTCTATACTATCCTTTCCTCTATCCTATCCTATCCTCTATCCTATCCTATCCTCTATCCTATCCTATCCTCTATCCTATCCTATCCTCTATCCTATCCTATCCTCTATCCTATCCTATCCTCTATCCTATCCTATCCTCTATCCTATCCTATCCTCTATCCTATCCTATCGTCTATCCTATCCTATCCTCTATCCTATCCTATCCTCTATCCAGTCATATCCTCTATAATATCGTATCCTCTATCATATCCTATCCTCTTTCCTATAATATCATCTATCCTATCCAATCTCTATCGTCTCCTTTCCTCTATCCTATCCAATCCCCTATCTTATCTTCTATCGTCTCCTGTCCTCTATCCTATCCAATCCCCTATCCTATCCTCTATCCTATCCTATCCTCTATCCTATCCTACCCTCAATCCTATCCTATCCTATGCTCTATCCTATTCTATACTCTATCCTATCCCATCCTCTATCCTAACCTATCCTCTATCCTATCCTATCCTCTATCCTATCCTATCCTGTATCCTATCCTATCCTCTATCCTATCCTATCCTCAATCCTATCCTATCCTCTATCCTATCCTATTCTCTATCCTATCCTATCCTCTATCCAATCCTATCCTTTATCCTATCCTATCCTCTATCCTATCCTATCCTCTATCCTATCCTATATCCT